>NC_142141.1:51040270-51191786 GCF_024610735.1 Ursus americanus | reverse complement strand
CTGAAGCACAGAGTGATAAAGAAACTTGCCCAAATTTATACAGTAAGGGACAAATACAGGGCCTTATAGGTTGAATGTAAAGCATGTGTTCTATTTCAGTGATTTTCAAATTTAGCTGTAGATTGGAATTTCCTGGGGAGCTTTAAAAATACCAAAGCCTTGGTTCTTATCCTTAGTTTGGCCTGGCTAATGAGATTTTAAAAAGTTCCCCAGATGTTTCAAATATTCACCTGTAACTGAGAACCACTGTGCCATATGGCACTTGTGATACTGACTAAATCCCATCAACAGGTCAATTAACATTTATTTTTTTCTTTCTAAATAATAATGGAATGGAAAGATGTTTCATGTACGTACTATTTTGGTATCTTTATGATTAACAGTGAGAGATAGACTTCTTGACTATTCTAAATTAATTTTGTAAAAACCAATCCATTCCTAAGGGTTCTTGGTTGCTGTTATCTATGTGAGAAGTGCTGTTTATGAATGTAACTAATCATTGTATTTAGCTTCTAATAAGAATCTTCCACTTGTTCACTTGTTTTATGCTTGAAAATAGGTAGGCTTCCAAGAGCTATTAGAACACTTATCTGTGTGAATCAATATAAATAACATAAATAGCCAATAATTAGAATAAAAGCCGACACTCCCATGTGAAGCCACTTGATGTCTTTTGACCAGCTGTAGGTAGTGGCTACAGGACGTTGATGGTGCAGTAAGAAACAGCAGTTATGGAAGAGGATGAGTTTACATGAAGTCTGAGGGCCTCGGTTTCAGATATTAGTCTGGTTTGAATGACCTAAGAGAGTCTCTGAACTTCTCTGGACCTCAATTTTCTACACTATGAAATTCAGAATTGAGGCTCTTCTGGCCTCAAAGTTTTATGAATATCAAATTATTTCCTGCTCAAAATACCCTTTTCTTTGCTTCCTGTCAAGAAGACAGAACACTTACTAGAATAAAGGACATATGCAAACATCCAAAATAAAAATATACCACTCGAACATGCTTTTAATTGCATGTGTTTCGGTGAATAAACGCTGTTATGGACTGATGGCTCGGAGGGCAAGTGGATGCTGCTCATTGCAGATCCAGGCTCTTGCTGAAGGCGGAGGAAATGAAGAACATTGGTAAAATGTAACAAATATCTAACAAGTCATATCGAACCCTCCCTTTCAAGAGAGAACTAAACATGTCTTTGTTGGGAAACCCCATGACACCATGCTGTGTTTTCACCTGGCAAGTGATTCTGGCACCCATAGCTGCCTACACTGAAGCCCTTCTTTCTAGAATGGTAACACCGTGATTTGCTTTAGTCAGGATTGCTATTCTTATTGGGGGAGCAACGGCTGTGATAAAAAAAAAGGTAATTAAGCCCACCAAGAAAGGCTGATTTTGTTGGCTGGCTGCAGCCTAGGATTTGGAAACAATAGATGGGACAATAATGTTGTGTTTGGGAACAGTTTTGCTTTGATCTGGGTATCGTTCCTAGGTTGAGCACAAAGCTGTTTTTACTGGTAGTTAAACATTTGGCAATTGCTGATCGGTAACAATGTACTGGATGTCCTACTGCAGCAGCACGGTTCAGTGAGCAGAACATTGATTGAACTAGAATGTAAAAATATTTGTACTCAAGTGTGTCTCTGTTGCTATTGATTGGCCTTGTGAATTTGTTTCCATTCTTCAGTATCTTGGTATGTGTGCATGTGTCTCTGTATTGGTTTGCTTTGGGATGTGGTATCAGGAGGTAGGACATCTTTAATTGTTTGAAATATGATGAATTGAAATATTTAAAGGAATAACCTCAGATGATGGTAAAAATAAAAAAAATCAGAAAATGTATAAAAATGAAGGATAGAGAAAGCTGAATGACAACATACATTTATGTAAAGACATTTGAGAAAGAATATCTAAGATGTTCGAGACCTCTATCTTTTTTAATTTTTTAAAAGATTTTATTTATTTATTTGACAGAGTGAGAGAGCACAAGCAGGGAGAACAGCAGAGGGAGAGGGAGAAGCAGGCTTCCCACCAAGCAGGGACCCCAACGTGAGGCTCAATCCCAGGACCCTAGGATCATGGCCTGAGCCGAAGTGAGACGCTTAACCATCTGAGCCACCCAGGCCCCCCTTGAGACCTCTATCTTAAGAAAAACAATGTAATTAAAAGACAAAGGATAGTTGATTCAAAGATTTGCTAAGCATATTTTATATTTTACTTTTTGCAGTCTTTAGATAGTTCTAGTTATGCAGGTACTCGCTTTTCCAGTTTGTAAATCCATATAGACAGTTTCTAGGTGAGAGCCGGAGCCCCATTCCATTCGTGGAGCAAATTCTCCAGTATATCCGAACTTCTCACGGTCTACTCCCATTATGGTAACTCTGTTTGGGTAAGAGCATGTGCTGGGGTAGGCATCCGTGTTGTCATTGTGTGTGCGTGTATGTGAGATCATTTGATCGTTTACTAGTAGGCAACTATTTTTATGTAACTTCATTTTAAGAGCAAATATACATGTTAAATGTAACTTAGGTGATGTTGGGAATAACAAGTTAGACAGTAATAATTCCAGAATCCTTCAGACAGGGAGTATTTAAAAGTGTTACATGCTATTTACATCTTTCTACAAAAAAGGGGAATGTATTTTCAGTCTGGACTAAATTAGTCATTCCTTTTCTTGGGTATCTGCCACAAGGGTTCATATGTAAACCCTCCAATCTACAGTCTGGGAGGGGGTGGTGGGGGGTGGTGAATGGGGGTGTAGCCCCAAAGGCAGATAGAACAAAGTGTTCTACCAGGGGTAAAAAAAAAAAAAAGGTGCAGGCCTATGTGACTAAAATTTCTTAATTTTAAATCTTGGGAAAATGCATAATCAGTAATAAAGTTTTTACAAAAAAAGAAAACAAAACCACCCAACCCTGTGATGCAGTGGAAGAACAATCTAGATTTTGAAGCCAGATTTGCATGAGAAAGGAATTATATGAGATACATGAAAGAGAGGATAAGGAAGAGCTGAAAGAAGCTACATTAAGAATGCAAGCCCCGGGGGCACCTGGGGGGCTCAGTCAGTTGAGCATCTCCCTTGGGCTCAGGTCAAAATCCCAGGGTCTGGGGATCAAGCCCTGCATTGGGCTCCCTGGTTAGTGGGAGCTTGCTTCTCCCTCTCCCTCTTCTGCTCCCCCTTCTTGTGCTCCCTTTTTCTCAAATAAATAAATAAAATCTTAAAAAAGAAGAAGAAGAAGAAGAAGAAGAAGAAGAAGAAGAAGAAGAAGAAGAAGAAGAATGCAAGCTCCAGCACTCACATAGGATTTGCTCTATGTTGCATTCAGTCCTGAAGGTAATTCGTACTCTGATGGATTTCTGCGTTACAGTGTTTCAGGTATCAGGGATTTGCAGACCCTAGTGTGGAGGCAATGCAGGAGAGTGAATAAAAGTGCAAGCTGCACACAGATACTGGTGGGGTGTGAATCCTGACGCCTTTACCTGTGACTCTGGTCACTCCTGCCCCTCAGTGTGTTCAGTTATAAAGGGTGAACATTAAGATACCTCCCTCATCCATGTATTAAGTGAGATATTAAGTGTATTAAGTGAGATCATTCATGCAAGGAATTAGGAGAGTGTTTGATCAGTATTAGCTCTTAGAACGATGGTGATTTCCTTAGAGAGATTTGGTGGTCAAAGGATTTCAATTACTGAAAATGTAACTGGGTTGTGGTGAGCCAGGGGACTTTGCATCAGGATAATTATTGATATACTGGCAGGCAAAAGAAAATAGGCAACCAATAATACTTGGGCTGGAATGAGGAAATTGACAATTTTGAGTTTCAAGAACTGTTTTAAATGATTTATTCTGACTTCTGACTTTTGGACTCCATTGGAGTTTATTGCCTTCCTTTTCTTGTTAGAAGCATCCGTGTTTGGTTTGGTTCTTGGAGTTTAGCTTCCTGAAGGGAGGTCCATGCCTGACTCCTCATTAGTGAAATATATACAGTGTTAAGAAGGAAACAAACTTTTGGTCAAGATAATATTCTATAAAGGACCCTGGATTTGTTTATTTCGGAATGCAAGTTTTTGACAACACAATATACACAACACTTAGAGTGTCCTCTAATTGTGGCGATACATTGTTTTTTTCTTTTGACTTGTGGTGTTTTGAAGATGACCAAAAGCTTGGTTAAGTATGACTGAATTACGCCATGTAATATAATGTACGTTCATTTTACTAGAAAGTTAATGTAAGCTTAACTTTATACAAGCATTAAAATATTATTGTATATAATAGTATACTCCAATTGCCTCCTAATGAAAGAATTAGTGAAAACCCTCAGTTGGATATGGCATAGAAAATTATTATTCTGATTTATCTTAGAATCTGCTTCTCATGTTCTACAAGGCTTTTTGAGTTTGATTACATATTTCTTTCACTGTTTCTCTGTTTTTGAGCTATGTTAGAATTTATTGGTTTGAAAAGAAGATATACTGATGGCCAACAGACACATGAAAAGATCGCATCATCGCTTATCATCAGGGAAGTACGAATCAAAGCTACAATGAGATATCACCTCACACCTGTCAGAATGGCTTAAATCAATAATACAAGAAACACCAGGTGTTGGTGAGGATGTGGAGAAAAAGGAAGCCTCGCACACTGTTGATGGGAATGCAAACTGATACAGCTGCTGTGGAAAATAGCATGGAGGTTCCTCAAAAAGTTAAAAACAGAACTACCCTACAATCCAGCAATCCCATCACTGGGTATTTACCCAAAGAAAACAAGAACTCTAATTCAAAGGGATATATGCACCCCCATGTTTGTAGCAGCATTTTTTATAATAGCCAAGATATGGAGGCAAACCAAGTGTTCATGAATAAATGAATGGATAAAGAAGAAGTGGTATATTTCTACAATGGAATATCATTCAACCATAAAAAAGAATGAAATCTTGTCATTTGCAATGACATGGATGGAGCTAGAGAGTATAATGCTAAGCAAAATAAGTCAGTAAGAGAAAGACAAATATCATATGATTTCACTCATATGCAGAATTTAAGAAACCAAACAAGCAAAGGGGAAAAGAGAGAGAGAAACCAAGAAACAGATTCTTAACTATAGAGAACAAACTGATGGTTACCAGAGGGGAGGTGGGTGGGGGAGGGGTGAAATAGGTGATGGGGATTAAGGAGGGCACTTGTCATGATGAGCACGAGGTGACGTATGGAAGTGTTGAATCACTATATTGTACCCCTGAAACTAATATAACTCTGTATCTTAACTAACTGGAATTAAAAACTTCAAAAAAAGGAACTCATTGGTTGAATGCTTTCTTTAATGCTTCCCATCAGGTCTCTCATTAATATAATATGTATAATATATGAATTATATATTATAAAAGTAGTATATATTAGTATATGTACTAATATATTAGTATATATCAGCATATACAAACAACATATTATGTTAATATAACATTATATTTTATTACTATATTCTAGCATGTATATTGTATGTATAGTTTGTGTGTGTATGTATATTCATTTATGTGTATACACATATGATTTTTTTTAGCTTGATAATGAATATACTTGTTCAAGTTACAGCCTTTATTATGTTGCTGAGGAGGTCTTGCTCTCCTCTGCGGCTCATCAACACGCTTAGTCCCTGCTTTATTTATTTCCTACCACCACTTCTAATTATTTGGGAGATGCTGTGGCTCTTTCCCTCTCTTTCTGCTCGGAGTGGCTCTGTGTCGTTGCCTGTGTGTCCTGCCCCGGGGTCTCTGCCATACTGCGAGGTAGGTGGGAAACTTTTTTTTCTTTCTTTTTTTTTTAGGAACAGAAACCTCTTAAGGTTCATTGAGATATACTCTCTTCTTGGCCTAAAGTCTGAACTAGACGATGTTTCCATGCGGGGCCGGTTTCGTGGGTGTTTGACTTGTGCAGCTATGCAGGGTCCCATACTTAGAAGGGCCCTCTCCTTGATTTATTCTATGCTGTCTTGATATTATTAATTTCTGAATAAGATGTCCTATATTTTCATTTTTCACTGGTACTGTGAATTATAGAGGTCGTCCTGTTTCAAAGCTAACACCAAACTTCATGTTGAGTTGCAGAAAGGCATAGAACCACTTTAATGGTTTCCATTATATTAGCAATAATAACACAAGGCTTCACTCATCGTGTGGATCATAAAGGTTTAATTAAATGGTGTGTTTTATCTGAAGATGTTAAGCATTCACTCCCTTTCCCATATTGAGATAGAGACTGCAAATAATAAGTGCTTTCTTAGAGCATTATGCTAAATATTGAACCCTCTAAGACTAATGTTTTTACTCCAAGCAGATAAAATCTTGAAGGAATCCTCTTGGTCTATCATTTTGTGATTAGATACACTAATTTTCTTTCATTCTAATAGAATGCTGTGTAGTGGATTAGATTTTACAGAAGACTTCTTGAAGAATAAGATATAGGCATTGTTGTTTTAGTTTCTTAGGACTGCTGTAACAAATTATCATAAACCAGCTGTCTATACTAGTCAGGGCTCTCCAGAGAAATAGCCAATAGGATCTTTCTTTATCTCCATATGTATGTATGTATGTATGTATGTACGTACATATGTATGTATGTATGTATGTATGTATCTAGCTAGCTAGCTAGCTAGCTAGCTAGCTATTTATCTATCTGTCTGTCTATCTCTCTATCTATCTAGATTTAGCTATATAAGAGAAAGTTGATGATGGGACTTGGACCATGTGATTATGGAGCCCGAGAAATCCCATGATCCGCCATCTGCAAGCCGGAGAACCACATTTGCCAATAGTGTAAGTCCCAGTCTGAGGCTCAAATCCTGAGAAAGGGGTGGGGGAGACATTGTGTTAAGTCCTGGGGTCTGAAGGCTTGAGAACTAGCAGCTCTGAATTAAGAGGGCAGAAGATGGAAGTTCTGGTCAAGAGGAGGGAGAAAGCAAATTGGCCCTTCCTCCATCTTTTTGTTCTATTCAGGTCTTTCAGGGATTGGACAATGCCTGCCTGCATTGGTGAGGGCTGAGTTCTTTATTCAGTCTACTGATTCAAATGCGGATCTCTTGCACAAACACCTTCACAGATACACTCAGAAATATTTTTTTTTTTTACCAGATCTCTGGGCGTTCCTTAGCCCAGACTAATTGACACATAAAATTTCCATCACAGTGCTTTAAAATCCCAGACATTTATTTTCTCACATTTCTGAAGACTAGAAGCCCGACATCAAGTTCTCAGCGGGGCTGCACTGCCTTCAGTCCCTATAGGGCAGACTCCGGTCCCGTCACCCAACTTCTGGTGATTCCAAGGTTCTTTAGCTTGTGACTGCGTTTCTCTCTGCTCTGTCTTCACCTCTTATGTGTGTCTCTCCTCCGTGTGTCTATCTCTGTGACATAATCAACAATATATATTTGGTCTTTGCCCCTTGTTCCTGACACAGAGCTCCTAAAATGCTTGTAATTTCCTGAGGGATAGAAGTGATAGGAGCATCAGACACAGAGCTCCTAAATCCCTTGGACTTTCCTGGGTGATAGAAGCATCTTTTGCTATAATGAGGCTACTCTCAGTGGGCTCCTGGATGAGGACTTCAGGGGAGACACTGGCTGCCAGAGAGACCAAGCCATGATTAGAAGCTTGGTACTTTCAGTTCCACTTTCCATCCTCAGGGCTGGAAAGTGAGTAGTAATTCATCATGTGATGAAGCCTCTATGAAAATCCCTCAATGACAGGATTTAGAGAGCTTCCAGGTTGGGGGACACATCCATGTGCTGTGAAAGTGGCATAGCCCAACTCCATGGGGACAGAAGCTCCTGAGGTTGGGACCCTTCCAGACCTCATCCTATCGACCTCTCCTTCTATAGCCTTTATAATAACTGGTGGATGTAAGTAAATGTTTCCCGGAGTCTTGTGAGCTGTTCTAGCAATTATTGAACCTGAAGCGGCAGCCAAGTTGGACAGAAGGGTGGGTACCTGGGGACCTATTACTTGCAACTTGCATCTGAAGAGAGGTCAGTCTTGTGGGACTGAGCCCTTAAAGGTGCGAGTCTGATGCTACCTCTGGGTAGTGTGGAATAATCTATGGTGTGTGGAATAATCTTTTATTCTCCTTTTGAGTGTGTTTCCTTGGTTTTTGAAATTTTATCAACTGCAAATAAAAGGAGAAATGAGGAGGAATGTCCATGAGCATGGAGACAGTAACAGAGAGGCAAGAATGAACGAGGTTGTCAGGAGCACAAGTGAAAGGAGTGAAGACGATGGTTGTTAAGAAAGGAACTCTGGGAACACTGGCACCGATTCAGGTAGCTAGAAGAAGAAGACAGGGAGCTCAGTAAGGGATGGTGACGTATGTCGAGAGAGGGAAAACAACCTTGAATAGCTTGGAGGCCCAGAAGCCCCAGGAAGAAAACTTTGTTTTGTTTTGTTTTTTTTTAAAGGAAGGAAATGAGTGGTCAACCTTATCAAGTGCTGCTGAGAAGTGAGAGAGGTTTCAGTGGCATGGTGAAGGAAGAAGATTCCGCAAGGCTTAGGAATGCGTAGTCATTAACAAATGGAGGTAGTGTAGACTGTCAACTCTTAGAAGAAGTCGGGTTCTTAAATGGGAGGAGAATTGGCAATAGCCACAGGGGCATATGAGGAGAATGGAGTTCACTCATTTTCAAGACAGAAGACACTGGGCAGTATTTAACTGCTTATGCGATAGACGTAGTAGAGAGGAAAGGGGTGGGAAGAGAGATGTAGAAATGAATGATATCCTTAGAAAGGATGATACGGGAGTTAGAAAACGGGCAAAGAGTAATCCATAGGTGTGTGTGGGGAACTGTCATTATGACAGAACAGAAGTGGAAAATGTGGGTACAGATGTGGATAGCTTTATGGGTGGGAACTGAATGAGCTGACATCTGATATATATGCTTTATTTTATTACATATGTGAGATGTGTCATATATTGTCATATATATGCTGATATTTATATAAATCCTGTAGATCCAAACTTCTTCAGCTGATTCTCATTGTCCAAGATGGATCTATGGATCTATCATCCATCTATCTATGTATCTATGCATCTATCTATCTATCTATCATCTATCTATCTATCTATCTATCTATCTATCTATCTATCATCTATCTATGTATCTATCTATCTGGCAAAATGGTTTCCGGAGAGGGAGAGGAATAGCACTGTAATGTCAGTGAACATACTAGAAGAATAAATGGTAATACAAAATGTTAAAAAATTAAACATAGATATATTCTGGAAAATACTTTGGTATCTTTTTCCTCCATTTAATTTTGTTTGAGCTTGGTGATTTTTTCTCTTTTAATAATACCCACTAATCTAACCTAAATAGAAATTAAAAAAATAAAATCAACCAACCAACCAAGATGTTAAATCTAAATTGGTCTTACTATACCCTAGAGAGGAGTTGTATTGGTGATAGAACAGTCACTGCCCCCCTGCCATCTGCCATAAATACATCCTACAGTCAACAACATGAAAGCCATTAAGAATAAACACACATGCTTTTTGGTATGCTGCAACTGTCACCTCCTCGGATCTCACACCCAATGCCTAAAACGAGTTAAGCATATAAATCCTGTAGATGCTGATGTCTCCAGCTGATTCTTATTATGCAAGGACGGGAGGAGAGTTTTAAAATGAATCAGCCAGGGGAAAGCTTGCACAGCACTGTTAGGGATCTCTGCACCGTGGCTTAGAGGAGGCAGATGACTTGGATGGGAAGAATGAGGAAACAGAGTGCAGGGTAGTGTTTGAATTCTGGGTTTCCATCTCTAAGAACACGCCAATTACTCTAGAGGACACCTCCCTTTCTTTTCCGCCCTCCCCCCATTTTCTTTTTTCTTCTTTCTTCTATTTTCTTCTGTCATGATCTTTCCATACTCCCTAAAAGGTGGAGTTGGCCGCTGGAGAGCAGAACCAATTCAGATCTAGAAGAATGAAGAGTTGGAATGAGCCTTTCCAGCCCTTTGACCCCTGTGTTCTACCAGGAGGGAAGTTTGTCTTTCTTTTCCAAATAGTTTTCTTCCTTCATATTGTGGAGCTAAAAAAAGGAAGCATGAGAATAGCTTGTAAGCACAGTGATTTTTTTTTTAACGCTGGATTTATTTAGAGTCATCCCAGTGCTCTAACTTCTGTCGATACCTATTTTATACCTAACAAGAAATTCTGTAAAAATAAAGAGAAAAGCTTATGGTCCCTGACTACTTTAGACATTTTCAACTATGTACCTACATCAAGTATCTGTTTCATAATTAAAGCAGTCCAACAGCTCAAACCAAATAGAGAGTATAAGCTTGAAACTATGCACAGTAGACTTATAGCCATTAAGATATTGATTGGCTTTCTGAAAGGCAATGGGGGCTAGGGAATTTTCCCATTATGGCTTGAATAGAAAAAATCACAATAGCTCAAAATATCAGATCTTTGATCTCTAGGAAGGGAGGATTTGAATTGCATATATATTTATACTATTTTCTCCATGATGCCTAGCATGTAGAAAAATGTTCAATACATATTTGTTGAAAATAGTTTTCTGAGTTTGTAGTAGGACAAATCTTAAAAAAGGATGTCAAAGATCTGGAAGACAGCCATGCAATACTTTCCTCCTTCCTTTCCTTCTTTCCTCCCTCCGTTCTTTCCTCCCTCCGTTCTTTCCTTCCTTCCTTCCTTCCTTCCTTCCTTCCTTCCTTCCTTCCTTCTTCTACCCCCTTCTCTCTCTCTTTCTTTGTGTGAGAGGTGGGGGGAGGCACCCCCACTGTAACCCAAGCATCTGAGGGAGGCTTTTCCAAGATTATGCTCCAAGGGGCAAATCCCCAACACCAAGCACAAAAGACCATGTTCTCAGCCAAAGCCAGGTAGGGCCTGTTGCTGAAGGAATACGCACTGCTTGCAGAACTCCTATCCCTTGAGACTGTGTGGTGCAACTTCTGTATCTCACGCTGCCATGGATTTATCCAGATTTCACTATCTTTCTGCAAACTCCGATGTTGGCTTCCCCTAGAAAAGGCATGAAGCCCATTTGATACTTGCCTTGACTTAATAGTAACCTTAGTAGTCACTAGTCTTGATAGTTTTGGGGGTCTCATATATGACTAGAGGAAAAAAAACCAAGGCTCCAAAGTCACTTGGAAAATTACTGCCATGATAGTATGGCTCTCTGTGCAATTTTTAACGTTTGCTATACCGTCTGATAGAGATTGCCTGTGTTTCTATAGGAACCAAAATTTATCTCAAAATATTGTGTTAGAATATATTTGCTTTAGTCATTTTACTGAGAATCCCCTTAGAAAATCAAACCCCGAGTAAATCAGCAGCAGGAGGGAAATTGCTGTCAATAAGGGTGTAAGCAGGCTTGTTAGTGGCTGTGAAATTATTCCATATTCTACTTGTGTATGCATTGTACAAAAGAATAATTTTCATCATAAAATAAAGGTCTGAAATTTATTCTCAAATCTGTATTGCCATTCACAGCACAATTTAGACATCCACAGTGCTATTTCAGTCTGTTTAATTTGTCCACGTGCCCCCTGAAACCTGGAGGACAGGCAAAAAGACATAACAGGTCCCACATGATGAATAGATAAAAACCTCCATTTTTCCCTTTCTGAAGCCCAAAGTCCCTCCCCACAAAATATTATTTTGTTTCTTCTTACATTTACCTTGCCTTAAAGCTGGGACCTAGCACAGACTCTATCATTGTTTTGGTGTTTTGTTTATGGTAGGTTTTCAAACTGTAGCAAGAATCCGCAAATTCTATTTCACGCCGTTGTATTCTGTAAAATTCTCATTTACCAACTTCGTACATCAATGGTTAGAATAAGCAAGAGCAGGAAACAAGGAAAGAGATGGAGGTTATAGTTCTGAGAAGAGCCCTTGGACCCGCGAGGACGGTCTCAGGAAATAAAGTGCTGGGGCAAGGGGAGAAGTAAGGGATTCAGGTTCTCCCGATCTTCATGCTGCTCTCCGCTCATCCCTCTGCCGGGCATGGGGGGGAAGTCTTAGATGTCTTCTGGGAGGACAAGTTATGCCTGTGGCGTTCTGGAAGCTGGAGGCAGCGAGAACTAAGCCAAGCAGGTGGAGTTGGGAATGACCATCTGCAGACAGCAGTGACGGGGTTGCTGGACGCAGAGCTGCCTAGCTGGCCACCTCTAGTGCTTACGGGTCCTGTGACGTCTGTGTAAGCCCGGACCACTGGAGACAGAAGCAAATTCCCATGAAGCTCTCAGAAGTCAGCCCAGGAGCAGGATGGCAGCATTGTTTTCTCAGATGGCAAAAATGGCTTCGCTGAAAAGGTTCAGCATTTTTACACATTCCAGTACTTTTTAATATGTAATGTTATATACTCGTGATTCTCAAAAAGGAAATCTAAATAATCTGGTACCATTCCTGGAGAAATCTGTGGAATGGTTTCATGAATGGTTTATTACATGCTATAACCAATAAAAGCTTCCCCTGGAGCTTCATTACCATTCTTAAAGTACATCTCATAATACACGTTTGGAGACTTTCTAGGACTATGTGGTCTCTAGTTGGTGCTATTTTGGTAAAATGATGCATAAAAGATAAAGAGACTAAACTTGACAGTGTAATTTTGAATAGTTTACTATCACTCCGGGATAAACTTAATACTCTACCCCACCTTCCAAAAAAAAAAAAAAAAAGTATACAGCATGTGACCACGCAGTTTAAGCAATTTAGTTTCACTCTACCCAAAGGTATATTATCTAGGGTACAGTCTTCAAAATTACGAAGATCTCTGGCAATTAAAGGTAAAATTGTACACAACGTAGACAGGCGAAAGCTAGAAATGGACAGGTTCATGTTTGCTACGAAGGAGGGCAAATCAGGTGCTAAGCTGAGTAACCATATATAATGGGAAAGCTTTCATAAGATGAACTAAGTCCTGACCATACCTACTAGTTTTGTAAGTTATCTGAATACTGGAGAAGCCTTATAAAATTTCATGTTAGTATCATGGAACAGCTTACAGACCAAAGGAACTTAATAATTACAGTAGGGACCCTTCAAAAATTGTCCATTTGGAGGAAAATAAAAGAGAAACATAAAGGATAGCTTACCTTCCATTAATTAAAGAGCTATCACTTCACCTTCAAAAAGTAGAAGACAAGGAGAAAGCCCCTTCAGTTCTAAAAGTCTTACCCCTGCTCCCATTGGCATTTCTTCGGACTACATGTTTTCTCTTTATTGTCCTTGAAGCAAGAACCAGATCTTGCTTTCAGAAGCCATCCCCTCTGTATTGTCTGGAGAACAGTAAAAGATAGAAAGTGAGCTTTGAGATTTGAGACTTTGTGATAATTATGAACTGACAAATGTATTTCCTATGGGCTGACTGCAGACTTCCAAAACACACCAAGTAAACCCACGTTCAAAACAGTAAGCACCAAAATTGAACTTTTACTACTATCTAACCAAGAAAGAGTTAGATGCCTCAGTATGCCGCAAGAGGTCCCCATGTGAAGTCCAACAGGCTGCATGCTTTTTTAGAGGGGGCCGATATCACAGTTTTCAGAAAGATGTTAAAATCCAGGTAAATCCATTACGGCCTGTGACAGAGAAGCTGTACCACACGGAGTCTCGGGGCAGGAATCTGCAGGAAGTGCCTACTCCTTTAGCAACAGGCCCTTCGTGGCTTTGGCCGAGAAGGATGGGTCTTTTTTTGTGCTTGGTGTTGGGGATTTGTTCCTTGGAGTGTAACCTCGAAACAGCCTCCTGCCTCGGATGCTTGGGTTGCTGTGGGGGCGCTCCCCCAACCTCTCTACCTCTCGCAGGTCCAGGGCTCCTCCACCACTTCCCCAACCAAGGCCTCGCCATGGAGGACACGGCAATGGCCATGTTCTGGGGCACCTCCGTGCCCACCACGGTCTGGATCAGACTTTTCATGGTTGCCTTGGGAAAACTGACCAGCAGCACAGTTCACGGTGGTTCAACGCTCTGCGTGCGTGCGCGCGCACACACACACACACACACACACACACATCAGGATTTGTATCCTCTGACCTTCTTCTTTATCCACTTTCCATTTCCTCTCTCTTTCTGATTTGGTGTCCTTTATCAGTCTTTCTGTGCAGCAGGAGGAAATCATGAGGAGTTGTCCCTCTCACCTATTCTTAGATCTGGGCTGTTCTGACTCCTGAGCTTGCCTTCTTTGCCAGAACTTTCCTTTCCCCAAATCAGTCCCCAGGATTTCCGTCCATGTTGCTGGCCCTGGGGACCAAGAGTATGATGGGAGGCTCACCTGTCATACATGTGTCCCCACCTTTTGCCTGCGGGCGATGCTCTGGCCTGGTCCATCCCGATGCGGGCAGACGCGGGGGCCCAGGTTGTGCTTGTGGGGTCAGTGACCTACCGTGCGGGTGTTGAGCAGAGGTGGGGGCGGATGTGCTGCTGTGGTTCTAGTGAGCTGTATTTATGGACAAGCATGTCACGTGCGCGTGTGCATGCAGTACGCACACACACACACACACACACACACACACCCAGAGGTTTCTTCCTTTCATGATGTGAGGAACTTGCTGGTGGAGATTAGATATATAACAGATTCCCACAAACTCACACCTTGAAAGAGAGCCCACTGACCTACTGGTTCGTAGTCTGTGGCCCAGCATTCAGGCACTGGGGTCCCTTCCTCAAAGCCAGCAGGGAGACTCTTCTTTATGTGCAGCCCCCCAAATTCAGGATCTGGGTGACTTCAGGAAGGCCCAGCCCCTTCAAAAGGTTTCACCTGAGATCAGACCCATGCAGAGAATCTCTTTGGATTTCATCCGTCACCTGATTCCTAGCCTCACCAGGGGAGTGACACCCAGGCTGAGCCCGGTTCAGGGCTAGAGGCAGGCACCTTGTCACCTTTTAGAATTCTGTTTGCTACAGTTTCTGGAAGGTTACATTTCATGATAATAAAGGGAACATTTGCAGCAAAAAGAAGACATATGCATAGAGATGCATTTTAGAAAACCTAAAGGAACGCACAATTATCTCAATTGCTTAGGCAACAGTTCTTTTACTGGGAGCGATGAGAACACAATGGGCTGGGGAGGGAAATACTGAAAACGTAAAATTTAGCCGCTCCTCTGGCTGCCTTTTTGGCCAGGCTGCAATGGTCCTTTGCCATCCTTCTGCCGAAGAGATATACATGTCTGCAGTAGTCTTATGGGGCAGCTTAAGCTTATCTAATAAGATGGACATGTTGCTGTCACTGACTCTTCTACCCCCACCCCGATCTATGTTGAACATGGATGTGATGCCTTCCTTCTGTGCCCAGGATGAAAATGTCTTTGAAAGGAATCTTGGGTATCCAGATTGATCACATTTTGCTTGTTGATGTGTCAAAGGAAAGGCTTTGCCAGTACAGCAGAATGGCATGCAATGAACACCATCGCAAGAGACATGGGATAGAGCATTGAGTCAAAAAGACATTAATGCATGATGGAACAATGCGTTTTGTCACTCATCCAGGATTCTTCCAAAACAAAAATATAAGACATCAAACAGATTTTGATGAACTCATTAAATGCATCAAGATATGTCTTACTACTTTTTTAGCTGAGTCGGTTCAAGTACAATATTAATGAGGTCAAGATCATATCTTAGATCCCTGGATAGCCTAGTTAATTTGCACAAAGAAAATTACATTTTACAATCATGGTTTCTATGAGTGACTTAGATGACTTATGAAATATGTGTCACTGATCACAAAGGACAAATGAGGAAAAGCACACAGATGTTTCAAAGACAAAGCCATCGCCACTAATGAGAAACATTGTTAAATACCTACAAGCATAGAATTTCAGAAAGTAAATATATTTTCGGGATTTTATAGCTTAGTGGTTTTCTATAAATATTTTTAATTACAGAATTCTTTGCTCAAATACTTCCTTGGATGTCCAATATGTAAAACAGAGAATTGCACTGGTCGATGAGGGAGTTAATGAGGGGTCTGGAAACCAACAGGCTGGTGAATCTTATGCCTTGCTCTTCCCTTGGCCCCTGTCCTTCCCTCTTCCACCCAAACTGCCCTCTAAAATAATTTAAAAATGTGATAATTGGCGTTCTGTGAATAACAGTTGTTAAAAACGGATCTAGCCAGATGCTGTCAATTTAGAAATGAGGAAATGCACCCCAATGTTCATAGCAGCATTGTCCACAATAGCTAAATCGTGGAAGGAGCCGAGATGCCCTGCAACAGATGACTGGATTAAGAAGTTGTGGTCCATATATACAATGGAATATTACTCAGCAATCAGAAAGAACGAGTTCTCAACATTTGCTACAACATGGACGGCACTGGAGGAGATAATGCTAAGTGAAATAAGTCAAGCAGAGAAAGACAACTATCATATGATTTCTCTCATCTATGGAACATAAGAACTAGAATGATCAGTAGGGGAAGAAAGGGATAAAGAAAGGGGGGGTTATCAGAAGGGGGAATGAAACATGAGAGACTATGGACTATGAGAAACAAACTGAGGGCTACAGAGGGGAGGGGGGTGGGGGAATGGGATAGACCGGTGATGGGTAGTAAGGAGGGCACATATTGCATGGTGCACTGGGTGTTATACACAACTAATGAATCATCGAGCCTTACATCGAAAACCGGGGATGTACTGTATGGTGACTAACATAATATAATAAAAAATCATTATTAAAAAAAAAAAAAAAAGAAGAGAAGCAGCACGGCTTATCAGGGTGTAGAATTGATTCCGAGGAGTCAGGCAGGATTCCATGACGTGAAAATTCTAAAACTAGGAGGAGTCCAGATGTTGAATCGTTGCCTGGGAACTTGGTTGTTTTGCAAGAGGAGACTGTGGAAAGTGGATGGTGCGTAGTACAGAAGGAAATGAAAAGACACAAGACTTCCAATAACCTCAGGGATGACTTTGAGGCCCGGCAGTGAAGTTGACCACTTTAAGAAACAGAGTAGAAGTTCAGCGTATGAGTAGAAGAAAAGTCAAAGAAAGTCTGAGAGTTGATGCCTACTCAATCCTCAACTTCTCCTTTCCTATGGAGTTCCATCTCCTTCTTCATCCACCTCCTCTCCTTTCTTCCTGTGACTCTTTATCTTTCTGCTTCTGTTTTTTTCTTTTTTCAAAAATTCTTTCTCTTCAACTCTTGACATAATCATTGCAACATCACTATGCTTCTCATTATTACAATGGCATTGTAATTCTGGAGTAAGATGTGAGTCAGATGGAAGGTGTTTTTTGATTAATTAATTCTAGCAACATAGATATCTTCTAAATAGATCTCGTCTTGAAATGTGTTGCTTTGAAAGTTAACATTAGGTAAGAAATAGCTTTATAAATATTTACTTCTGGACCCAGAACTCAGAAGAAGTATAGCTGTAGTGTAAGCATTTTACACTGGACAAAGGATTATAGTAAAAAAAAAAAAGACCACTAATACAGAACTCTGAGCAAGGTGTCTCTAATTCTTAATACGAAAAGATATAAAGAATACTACTCGGTGAGGATGAATATAAACTACCACAGTTAATATTTTTATATTGCTGTTAGAGCTGGAAAATGGTGCTTGAAATCTAACCGTTTCTAACTTCTTAATTACCCCATTTACAGCACAAGACATAAAAGTCATTTAAAGGTTTTATGAATGTTAATTCTACCCTTTACTTTCAATACATTTTTTGTTTATTTATTTTGCCCATGTAGATAATAATGAATAATGAAGGCAATTATAAATCTAAAACTAGGCACACATACGAATGCACACACTGTATTTTAATTCGGAAGGATTTAATTCCCTAGGCTTGCCAAAATAAAATATATGTAATATATATTTATGCATTGGCTTTTAAACATTCAAATGTTTCTGGAAGAGTCGTGAAATATTATAATAAAAATAACTGGAACAAATACTAATATATTCACTATAAAATCTAGAAGTCATAAAAATGATCAGTTCTTGTGAATTCTACTGAACATACCTGTGGAAAACAAAATATGAGCAGGGCTTAACTTCCGCAAAGTTGTAATTAATCTCTCTGCATTTAATATCATTCTATTGCAAGAATAAATTTTATCTAATACACCTTAAATATGTAAATAAAATCAATGTAAAGTAGTATTTAAACACTTTTTGTCTAAATCCCTCTAAGGCATTTTCATTTAGGTCTTGGCTCAAGTTCTTCTTTGATCCCCCATATTAAAATAGTCCTGTCAGTCTCTATCAGATCAACTTCTTCTATTTCCTGCACAGCGCTTGTCAGGACTTGAAATTATCTTGTTTATATCTTCATTTGCTTATTATCTATCTACTCCAGGGTGAACCCAGATTTTGTAGGGTCTGAAGCTTACACAATTTTTACTGATCCTTTAAAAAATAATTCAAAATTATGAGTACAAAATTAGGTACTCAGTCTCTTGGAAAGACACATGCCAATGAGGGGCCTGGAAGCTTTGCTTCCTTGGCTTCCGGGTAAATTCACCTCTGGTCTCTCCTGTTAGGTTGTAATATCTTGGAGAGCAAGGAGTTTATATCTTGATTACTGCTATATCCCCAGCACTTCAAAGGCATGTAGCACCTCGTTTTGGAATGAATTAAGGAACGTGCATGCCCCAAACACACTTCCTTCAACGCCCATTATTGCTTTCCTCATAGCAAGCACATATTTCTGCTGTTATTTATAACGGGGCACAGTGGCCCCATGTTATTTTTTATTGTTATATTTGAGTTCCTGTATTTGTTTTGCTGGGATGCTTTGTGGCAAAGTAATTTTATTGTAAGAAGAACTGCATTTTTTCTGTCTAAATTGCTAGCCAGCAAGGCATCTCTCATGGTCTAACATTTTCTCCCAGGTGAAGTGTCACTGTGAAAGATGTAGCAAGATCATTTTCACTTTCCCTTTTGGGGATTTTATGGGAATTTGTATTTATTTTTTGCTTCATTTTATTATCTGATTTTCTTAATGTAATTTTTTCTCAAAGAGCAAATACTGATTTTTGTAGTAAAAAATTAAAATAAATTCTTGAACAAAGCAATGAAGCTCGGATCTCATTGTTTGCCTGAAGCCTATCGCTGTTTTGAAAAACACCTTCACCATGTGAAATTCTTGTACACATTCCTCACCATTTTATCCTACTTTTTGTCTTCAAAGTGGTGGTGGTTTATTTTACACTACAGACAGCTGCTACAATTTGAAGTGTTTCTCAATGCCTCGTCCTAAGTTCCGCATTTTGTAAATATGAGTTATTCTACTTGTTCTGTTGAAACATCTTGAGATTACACATGAAAAACGGTATTGCTCTTACCTGTCTGAGTACAAAGATGAATTTGGGCCCACAGCTATTCTTATCCTATTTCTTCTCTGAAAGCCCTACGTTTTAAAGGCTTACATTTTCGCAGTCTAGCTACATTTGATTTTAAGTAATTAATTGCATAGCATCTGGTACAATTCTACATTGTTACGAACATGGAGATGGACTGAAGCAAATGACTGGGTGACTTCCCATTGTGGGACACTGGCTAGAATGAAAATATAGAAATATATTTTGGGCTAATTATAACCAATTTTAGTACTGTCTTTTCTTATTAACATCACTCAGAATGTTGTAGGCTAACTACACCGATTCCAGCTCTGTGAGCTCAGCCCAAGAAGAATAAAATGAAGAAGAACATCTACTGTCTCCCAAATAAATAAATGAAAAAATCCTGTGCTTAACTCTAGGTTAAAGAGAAATGACTTTGAGATTATTTGATTTGAATTATCCATATCGGAGTACGCCATTTGTCTTGACAATCAACAGTTTTTCTTTAGAAATTCTAGAGACAAACAGGGATATAAGGAAAAGTCTAATCAATGAATATCTATTGGGAAAATTGTAATGTAAAGATGTGAAGAGCACTTCCTATCACCAAGACAACAGGTTTCAAACATCAATTGAACAGAATCAGATGCTAGTGAGTCACACCTTGTCTACATCCAATATTTTGGATGGAGCCTTAGGGATTGTTCTAGAATGAACACACTGGAATTCCGTGAACTGGCCTGATGGGACTGGGTCTTCAGGGAACATCGGGAATTCAGTATTGTGGGGGGAGGTGTAACAGAGAGAGGGCACTCTATCAGAGGTTAAAACTGCACGTTCGTTTTCTTTTTTTTAAATAGGAATCTTAGAACAATGCTAACGTAGAGTGAGTGGTTCTCAAATCTTAACGGGCATCAAAATAATCTGGAGGGTTTGTTGTTAAAACACAGATTGCCTGCCTTTCCTCAGCCTCAGGTGAATAGTGTGAGGAGGGGCAGATAATTGGCATTTCTAAGGAGATTCCTGATACCGAGGGCTCAGAATCCACGCTTTGAGAACAACTGGCACAGGCTAGCGATAGACTAAAAATCACTCAGATGTATAGTTTAAAGGTTATAAATCTACCAGATTTATTATTTTATATACCTTTGTGCAAAAAGTGAGGAAGAGATAAATCTTAAGCGTTTCTGCTAACGAAATGAAAAGGCTATTCATACTTTCTGATATTGTAGAAATTGATTTGAATATGGTAAACCATGACGACGAATTAGCAAAAATAAAGACCTGTAGGATTTAGAACGCAGCTTCCATGTGTCCCTCATCCAGTTACCCTCATGGTAATATCCTGCATACTAGAGACAATATCAAAGCTCAAAAACTGACATTTGTCCAGTTCAAAAACCTTGCTGAGATTTCTCTAGTTTTACATAGAGTCAGATGTGTGTCTATAAAGCTCTATGTGATTTTATCACATGTATAGATCCGTGTAACCACTACTATAATCAAGACACACAACAGTTCCACTATCTCAAAGATTTCTTTACCTCATTATTTCTTTATGTTCCTTAAAGCAACATCCACCTGGTCCCTGTCCCTAAACCCTTAGCCATTTATTTTTTGGTAATGTGCAGGTAATATTCTGATCTTCAGAGCTTAACCTTCCTGTGCTGGCTAGGATAAAATTCAGAGCTATAAGATTTGGAAGAGCCATTTTCTTAATGGCCATTGGCTTTGCAGTGAATAGGTTTTAGTGCCGCTAAAGGTAAAGCGACTGCCCTGGTTGGTATATGATGGATCTTTGTTTCCATAGCACAATAGAGGGGCAGTGATTGCTAAACGTTGGGCACGCGTCTCCATATTTTCCCACTGATGTGGAAAGAGTTAACTCCAGTTCTGAAAGGTCTGGCCAGTGCTTAGAATTTCTAAGGTTTTCCTTTCAGCTCCCCTACACTCATCTAAAGTATTCCAGATAAAAGGCAACAGAAAACTCTATAAGTCTTCTGCGTCAGGTGGTTGTGATTAGAGGAAAATGCCTGCCAGCTGTGTCCACACTGTGAGGCGCTCCTATGGGCTGTCACCATTGGCCTGGCACTAAAGTGAGAAGTGAGTTATTGGTGTCTGAGTCTTAAAGAAAATTAGATCTTAAGAGTAAGAAGTTGTTAAACGGCTGGGGCCCGTGTTTTCACATAGGGAGAGGTGTAGCCTGGGGCAAGAGGACTGGCCGTTGACAGCTGGGCTGGGTTTGGGCTCTTTCAGAGAGCAGCAGCCATACTTGCTGAGGAGCTGTGGTCTAAGCCCAGTCACTGCGCCGTCGGGCATGACACCGCACCGTGAGCTGACTCCTTCCGCACATGGAAAGCAATGGATTGCAGTACTTCTGCTCGGTTTTTAAATCTTAACAATCCTCCTCCCCCACCAGCCTATTGATACTATAGTGGCTTATTATTAACCCAACTGGACTAACCCTGGTAGGCAAACCTTGTACAATTTTCATCCTTTTCTGGTCATTGTCTGGGAGCTTGATAGTTTTCTTAAATACCAAATGGGTTGAATGCCTCGAAGTCTGCATATAGATTTTCCTTTGTTTCCTGTTTCCACCTACCTCAGGTGGTTCTGGACATTTAGTGTGTCTGGGAATGATGGCACACGGCTTGAGGCAAGAAACCTGTATGCTACCCTTTATTGACAGTTGAAGAAATTTTCAAGGGAAGTTTTTTAACATACAGCGTTTTTATTTTGCTCTTTAGAACCAAATCCCTGCCTAAGATGAAACTCCAGTTACATATTTTCATGCTTGATTTCTTGTGAAGGTCACAACAATCTCATGAAACAGATAAGGCAGATGTTATCTCCATTATGAGGATGGGTAAATAGGACCGAGGACTTACATACACAGGGAGATAATCTTTTGAAATGTTATCTATTAATCATTGTACCTTTGTCTTCTGTACTTCTTCATGTGTGACCCTTCCTGTGACCAAGGAGGCTTCCACTTTTCCAGGAGTTGAGTCGTGATTGTTGTGCCAGGAATGTGAGGGAGAGAATCAGTCAGTGCCCAGAAGAACTTGATGTTGCTGTGAGGAAAAATGCTCTTGAGAATCAAAAGGGAAGATCCCAGGAGATGGCAAGATACAGAGTTTGTCATAACAACCAGTGGGAAAGGAAATGGAAAAAATCTCGACTTTGACTAGCTAGGAGACTAGGTGAGAGTATCCTGGCTTCTTGGGAGTAGGAAAGAGTTTGATGGCATTTGGCCTTGCCAAAGATTTGTGGGTCTTTGGATATGTGGACCATTTCTGGTGGCCCAGTAGGACAGTTCAGTCAGCATTGTGGGGGATACCCTGGCATGTCTGTGACCAATGTTTGTAGACACTCTGCTGCTGTCCAAAGGAAGCCTGTATCAACCTTAAAAATAAAATAGCCAGATATTTTACCAGCAGAATGAGTTTATTGGAGAATAGCAGAAGAATTGCAAGTTGGGACAAGCAAACTATGGCAAATCACGGGCAAGTCCAAAAGGACAAAGGCAAGATCAATTTTTGCTAGGTTTTAGGAGGAATTTAGGGAGGGTTGTTTTGAACAAAAGTTCACTGGAGAAGAACAAGAGTGTGAGGTTGTGGTGGTTTCTCATTGGCTACAAGCGGTGGTTCGTGTGTAGTTCCTGGGGCAGGAAGAGATCTTCCCTCTTCTTAAAAGCAGGAGATAAAATTCCTCTGTGCACTGAGTCCTCCCTTTTCAAGATAAGAGTTATCCTCCTTCTTCCTACTGGTTCTGCAGGCTGCACCTAGTGGTACTTGTGCGAGAGCTCCCCCTTCAGGGCTTCCTGGATCCGTTCTCAATGAGATTTCCTTTACCCATTTTCACACCTGCGCATTAGCCCTGTTATAAGGACCCACAGGGCTTCTCTTTCATGGCTGCCTGGCATGACCCGTTCAACAGACTTGCTGTTGGTTTGTGTTTTCCTATGTTTCTGAATTCCCTTCAAAGTCACATTTATGGTTTTTCCCCTTTCCAGTGGCCAGGTCACTTGGTGGCTCTACCTGCCACTTACGGATGGATAGAATAGAGAACGAAGAAATCCTCTAACGCTGGTATTTAGGGGGAACTGGATGGTGATGAAAGCCTTCGCTTTTTCACAGAGTTTGCCAAGGGTGGAGGAAGCAGTTAAACTTGCCATTGTCTCTATAGCCTCTGCTTTGTCTATTCTACCATATCAGCTTTCCTCGTTCGCTGAGTATCATCCAGATGATGAAGGTACATGAAGGACAGTGAAGATTCCCAATAGAAAGCAGGAATCAAATGCTGTCAATAGACGACATTTATATTAATATTTCAAAGACTCAGACTGGTGTAAAAGAATCATTAATTTCCTTAACATGGTGGCCAAAAAAAGCACAAGATTCTCTCAGCTCAGAAGAATGCAAATCATCTCAGCCCGTATGCAGAGATTTTAAAACACGGAATTGATTATTATCTTTTCGATGTAATCCATACAACTCACATCTGTCTAAACATACACTATTTTAGCTCATTAATATTTATCTCTCGCCTATAAATATTTCCATTCTTCAAGGAGCGTTTATTGATATTTGCCAAGACTGAGCACTGAGGCTACAAAGATGAATAATGTATGGTTAAGGAACTAGAGGATATCATATTCTAGTAGCATATAAAAGATAAATTACATATACATTGCAGCAAGCCTTACAATAGAGGCATCAGAGAATGGAGCAACTGCCTCTGTTGCCATTTAGTTTGGTACATGAATGATGAAAGACTGAAAGGTAGAGAAAGGGGAAATAGGAGAAGAAAACGTTCCATCAAAGAGAGAAAAGATAGAGAGCTATAGCATAGGGTATGTGGGCTGTAATGATAGAAGATCAACTCAGGTAGGAAAGATTGAGAGAGATGGTGAAGGGCCATTGGAGCCGAGCTATAAGTGGGCTTCAAGAAGGGGGTGAACCTGGAAGACCTTTATCATTTCACCCCCACCACCTGTTACCTCTCCATGGGCCACAGCTTTCCTTGAACACAGGAAATTTCTCGGTTCCTTAAGCCTACCGGGAGCCTTCTCACCTTGGAGCCTTGATGCATGCTGCATTTCTGTCTTAAATATAGTTATTTTTCACCTGACTCTCTTTTGGCCTTTGTCCAAACATCTCTCTTTTGGAAATCTGCCCCTTCTCATCTCTCAGGTTCAGTTTAATTTCAGAAAGACCTTCCTTGACCGTCTGACCAACCTAAAAAGGTAGGTATCCCTTTGCTCCTCTCTCCCCTTTTAATTTTTCTTATAACATTTATCACAGTTTAGAAGTATATACATGATAATTTGTACTGTACAGAATCTATAGTTATTTTTGTTGCCCCAGTTTTTATTCTCCTCATTAACTTAAGATTCACCACCACATTCCTAGAATATTCTCCCTTCTCCTCAGTGTATTTCAAAATAACTGTCATTCCCTCCAGATCCTGGTGCCCAGAGGAGAAATCAGGCTGGAGTATGAAATTTAGGATTATCTTTACAAAATGTAAATCCAGGAGAGGTAAAGAGATCACCTAGGAAAATATAAGTGGCAAGAGAACTCATGATGTAGCTTGAATCATGTAGGCTTTGGCGGAAGGTAGATGAGGCCCAGCTTGAGTACGAACGGCTTAGCCACTAAGGTGTCCTAAGAACTCCTGTTGTGATTTCCCCAGAATGTTACCTCTGTATTGTATCAGGTTCACTGCTTGGAAGTGAACTTGCTAAATTCTTGTTCTTTGGTTCTATTGTCTTCTTTTCTCTTTATTTCCTCGAATTCTCTCCCACATGCTTCAGGGGTGATTTCTGTGGGGTTCTAGCTTCCTCCAGGAAGCCCATATCTCATGGTCTCAGCCCGCCTGGGCATTTCTCACTAGGGCTAGTTGTCTCCAGGCAGCCCTGGGCTAGGCCACTGGTCAGTGGCAACATCATCACACCACCTCTATGTCCCTCCAGACCTAGAGGGATGCCAGCTGTTGCTCATCGTAGGCATGCCTCACCTTTTCCAGTTGGCCTTGAAGCTCCTGCAATCAGTAACCGCAGGGCAAATTCCTTCTACGGAACTTCTTGGCATTATCTCTATTTTCCTCACTAGACCCGAACTGGTAGAGTGATATAGTGGAAAGATCTCTGTATTTAGCAAAGAAAGAACTTGAAAACAGTTCCAACTTTGCTGCCTTTTTTTTTTTTTTAAGGATTTTGTTTATTTATTTGAGAGAGAGAGGTGAGAGAGCACATGAGCCCGGGAGAGAAGCAGACTCCCCACTGAGCAGGGACCCCCGACGTGGGGCTGGATCCCAGGGCCCTGGGATCATGACCTGAGCCGAAGGCAGACTGAGTCACCCAGGAGCCCCATCTGTGCTGTTTATTAACTATGTCTTTGAGCAACTAATTTCACCTCTTTGAACCTTCCTCATTTTTCTTTTTTAATATGAAGCTGCTTGTGTTATGAGGTTAACATGTGTGAATTAAATATGATGATGGGTAAGAGACTACTTTGTCAAGTACCAAGCACATATAAAGCTCGATATCCCTCACTTAGCATTCATGTTGTTCATCTTCCTGTGAATTTGTTTCTTATCTTCATAAACACATTAACAACTTCATAAGGGTACAGATCTTACCTTGTATTTCTTTGTAGAACTTATACATTATCGTTGCTCAATGGGTACTAGTTGTTCAACAAATGTGTGTCGGTGATCTGCCTAGCACAGACGATGATGTTTTCTAACAACTATTGTCCCTATGCTTTCGAATGTTTCTCAAAGAAAACATTTTAATCTTTTATCTCTACACAGTAGAGTTGGAATTTTGAAACAACATCCTAAGGAATAAGTTTTACCTTCAGTCACTTCTGTGACTTGAGACCGGACACAAGGAGAGATGAAAAGTTTTCTGACCATTGGGCAAGATATTTTAGGTGACCCCCCCAAAGATATCTTTTTTATGATTTTGAAGTTATGAAAAAATGCAGAATTCCTTCTTTGACAGTCACAGCAGAAGGCATTAACAGAACACATTTGCCTTCCAAGAGGGTTACTCAGGAGTGTCTTACCTCCTGTGGTTGCGGTGTTGTCCGGATTTTCTAATTGTTGCAATTAGAAACAAAGAAAGGCAGTGTCAAGAGAAACAGAGAAAGCAAGAGCTATTGGTGGTTGAGGCAGAAGGCATATACTTTAAAAATTGGACTTGGAGCAATTCCAACAGATAATAAGAGTCTGCACTGAGTATATTGGTTTAATACAAGGAAGTGATCAATTTGACGTAAAGGAGCGAAGGATGTAGAAATAAAGTGAAGTGCAGAGAGCGGGCAGGCTCTGTGGAAAGGAGATCTCATTGAGATGTTTCTCTCTTGTCCCAGGTGAGGATGCTGACATCGTTGGGCAACAGGTCATTAACATCAGAACCACATGGCAACGTTCATTGCAGTAATATTGGTATTGTTTATAATTAAAAATAGCAGCCTATCTTAAATGCTGTGTGCATTATGCGCCCGATACTTTCCATTCAGTTCTCAGTCATCTTGCTGTGTCTCCAAGATTTCATGTTGAGCAGTCCATTCAGGGATTGTTTTGCTGAGAATCCTGGCAGGATAGATCCAAATAATGTTGTTCTAAAAAAAACCTTTTACAGAAACACTATTAAATGATATATTTTTGGCCATTTCAGTTGTGCGTGACTTCTTTAAATTTCTGGGTATGCGGTTTAGTGCCTATTTATATGGTTTTTATATGTCTGTGTGTGAATGCATATATAGATCTCCTTAGATAACTTTCTGCAAACTCCTGCCTGAGTTAATGGCCTTCGTGCATGCAATGGCTTCTAAGTCATGCCTTTAGGACATGCATGTTCCTCCCTTAATGGTTACTTTTTCCTTCTTAACCAGAGAAAATTCAGTGGGGGTGACGTGATACAAATTTTTTTGCTAACTTTTAAGTTGGCTAGTTTAATCCTGCTTTAGGATTAACATATGTTCCTCGAATTCAGGGGGAAAATGAGTAGCATTTAGCCTTGTCTTCTTTAGCACCAATGATTTAATAACATTCTTTTTCCCTTGTAGATAGCAGAAACTGATATTTATCAGCTCGAAGAGCTGGCATAGCAGTAGGTTTATTTCTAGATTGTTCATGACCATAAGCAGCTGTGGTTACTGTCGAAAATAGGTTGGTCAAGGCTTGAAATGCAATTAATAGAATGAAAGAAGTTACTTTCCACTGTGACTGAATGTATGTTACTAGCTATCAGTCAAATAATCAGTTTAAGATTCTCAAAATTAAAGTATTTCCTGGTTACCGAGAAATCTTTGTAATTCTTTCAGGCCTCCAATTCTTTTTTAATAAACTCCATCTGCTCGGGTAGATTTGTTTTTCCATTAGGTTTCAAAGTCGTCTCTTCGCTCTTTTGAGAAGGGAATTATTTTTAAAACACATTATAATAAACTACTATATTAGCTTCTGCATAATAAAAATGTATTAAAATATTATTTGGAACCATTATTTTGAATGTAAATGTTTAATTTAAGGTTTATAATAGTTAAAGCAGAAATTTGAAGGTAAATTTGTTTTGGAGTTGGCTATATTTCTAACACAATGAGCTTGAAGAGAGACTCCTTAGAGTAGAAAATAAAACAAAAAAGTGTAATAACAAAAGTGTTATAGTACCAGTTGCTTCACTTACTTGGTGTTAACTGGTTTGATTAATTCATTTTATTTAACCAACTTTTTAATTCTGCCGACTCAGTATATGGTTTGTATTGACATAATATAGCAACAACCTCTTTCTCTGTTTATCCTAATTCAAACACACACATATGCTATTTTATCTATTTTTAATGGCCGAATAGTACAATTTATAAAATTTTAATTTTCTTCTTAATACTGTCTCTGCTGAAGCTTGTGGAATCATTTGGGAACAGTTATTCTTGTTAGCGGCAAACTCATTTGAATCAAGCACCATAAATCAATGCTCATAGTATTTCTTCTGCTTTTTAAAGTTGGCACAGACAATTTCTCAATCCCTGAAAATTTCATAGGGACCTTTTCCTGGATTTAGGGAGGCTCTGATCCTGAGATTTCCTTGCTCCAAAGCCTTTAAAGGTTTCTGGTTGCTATGGAAACAACACATAAATTTCTCAGTCAGGCCTGCATGACCATGTTTGAGAGAAATACCTCATTGAAAGTTTGCTGCCCTATTTCCCTAACCTGTCCATGCTCCAGGCCAGTGAGAGGACCCTACTTCTCCCAGACTCATTTCCTCCACTCCCTTAATCCAATTCTCCTTGTTCAGTTTTACCTAAGCCTCCTGGCTCACTTCACACTCAAGGTCTTCCTTTCAGTTTTTTCTGATCCCCACAGTGAGATATAATTATATTCATCTTTGAACTTCAATAATGTGTTGATTACGCTTTTGGGGCTCCTTATGCTGCCTGCAATTGATAGCTATTTCTGTACAAACCTTTTAGCATCTTAATGAGAGGAATTGTGTCTTTCTTATCCTGGTATTCCTTTCGTATCTAGCACAATAAATGGGAAGATCCTAAACTCTGAATGCCAGGATATGTGAAGGCCAGTTTCAACTTTGCAACTATGCTATAGAGAGATATTGTGGGAGTAGAGGACAGGGTAGAGTCATTGTGGAGGTCACAACAAAAGATACGAGCTTTGAGCAGGGACATGTCAAAGGAGCATGTGTCTTGCCACAAGGAGCAAAGAAGTCTATTTTATTCCTAGTAGGGATGACAGCACAGATGAAGGTACAGGTGAAGTTATGAATGGAAAGGGAGGGTCATTTTAGTTGAAAGCTAGATTTTGTGAGAAAGATGTGAATTATGGGGGGTGAGGTCAAATGGCAAGTTAAGGTCAGCTGTGAAGGAACATATATGGTATGTCGAGTTGGAATTCATCCTTCAGGCAACAGGAAGGAGATGGACCATTAAAAGTGGGTATGTACAGAAGCAACTTAAATGTCCATTAATAGATGGATAGATAAGACATGGCATAAGAGAACAAACTGATGGTAGCCAAAGGGGAAGAAGGTGGGAGAAATGGGCCATATGGGTGGAGGGGAGTAGGAGATACTGGCTTCCAGGTATGGCATGGCGATAAAAGGTACAGCATAGGGAATATAGGTAATGGAATTGTATGAGTGTTGTGTGGTGACAGATGGCAGCTACACTTGTGGGGAGCACACCATCAGGTATAGACTTGCGAATCACTATGTTGTACACCTGAAACTCAGGTGACATCGTGTGTCAACTCTACTTCGATAAAAAGGGGGAAGAAAGAAAAGAAAAAGGCAACAAAACAAAACAAACGATGTGACAATGGAATATTACTCAGCCATACAAGAAATGAAATCTTGCCATTTGTGACAACATGGATAAACATAGGGGTATTATGCTAAGTGAAATAAAAAAGACAGAAAAAGACAAGTATCCTGCGATTTCAGTTATATGTGGAATCTAAAAACCAAAGCAAAGCAAAATAAAGCAAACAAATAACAAAAGGAGAACAAGACTCATAAAGAGCAAACTAGTGGTTTCCAGAGGGGCGGGGACGGGGGGGGTCGCCAAAAGATGTGAAGAGGATGAAGATGTACGAAGTTGTAAGATAAATAACTTATAAAATAAATAAGCCCCAGGGATTAAAAGTACAGGATAAGGAATATAGCCAATAATATTGGAACAACTTTCCGGTGACAGACAATAACTCAACTTACTATGGTGAGGATATTGTAATGTATGTAATTGTCAAATCACTATGTTGTACACTTGAAACTAATATTATATTCAATTATACTTCAACGTGAAAAAAACCTGTGAAAGTGGGTATGTGGTGACATCAGATTTGTTTTTTGGTGAGATGGGCAGTCTGGCAGCTGTGTGGTAGGGAAACCAGTGTCTAAGGGGCTGGCTCCCCAGTCGGAAACTATAGTTGACGATTTCCATCCAATCTATGGATCTACCGATCCTGGAACAGGAAGTGCCATAGCAGGTAATTAAATTGGTACCTTGATCACCTGGAAGGCCACACTCACTGACCACTCGATTTTAGAAAAACTTCATAGAAGGGCGAAGGACACTATCTGAGTCTAGTGTGCATAATTTGAAACTTGACATTTAATATACTATTTATATTTCTAAAATGAAGAAATACCTGTATTTGCACACAATTCCGTATTTAAAAAAGGATATGAGATCTTAATGCTCATAAAAGGGGAGGAGGGCAGTGTGCCTTCTGGAAGTCTGAGAAGGAGGCTGGTTTCAGATCACTTTCAGAGCTCCCAGGCTGAGAGTCAAAGCAAGGTCTCTCTTTCTCAGGCAACTTCCTCATCTGAGATGGGCTAGTTCAGTGTGTGCTGTTGTTTATCTAGATAATGTGAGTTTTTGGTCACATCCTGACTCTGCTGCCTTAATCTGCCATCAACCTCTGATATCACTTCTCCTTTCTTCTGTCACCATTCATCATCGTTCGGCTTTCTCGTTCTTAAAAGACGGGGATCACAGACATTTCCCGTTGAAAAGAATGGTCTTCTCCCCCAGAAAGTGTGATAACGTTATTCATTCTTTATGATTTATAACTTCTCTTAGCCAAGGATCCCCCAAACATTGCGTGACAGATCAGTTACCAGAATGATTTTTTATCCCAGTAAAGAGAACTTGAAATGATTATTGCCACAGGGGAGACGGCAAAGATGCTAGAACACAGAGCAGGGCAGGATCTTACCCCTGTGTGAGCTAGAGTTGACAGCGACGGGTCCCGGGCCAATAGAAGGTCCTTATTCGATCCCTGAGTCCTTCACTGCATCAACTACTAGCCGAACGGCCCCTAAATTTCCCTACTTATAAATTAAATTCCTGAAATTCCCGACTACTTATAAAATGGGTCAGTACATATGAATAGTGAGGGGTTTTGCTCCAGGTTATAACTAGGACTTATTAAAGGTCTTTCATGTAATGATTAGGAAAGCCAACTTGAGTCTGATTAACAGAGAGGAGGAAAGGGTCCAACTCCACTGTGGGCTCACATGGAAAGAGATGCCATTTTGTTCCTTTCTCTTTGGAACGTTTTTATTTATAGCCATACCTTCCAGTGAAAGTTTGTCCTGTCTGAATATCTACATCACTGCCAAGCAAACGAGGCTCAGATACAGCTCCAAGCCTTTAGTTTCTATTTTTACAACAAAATCTGCCCATAGCTGCCTGTTTACATTACTTTCATCCTATCTGGGCTTGACAAATGTTGTAAATTAGGATTTAAAAAAGAGAGATAAGAGGCAGGGATAGGAAGAGTGAAGTATGTCTACGAATCCTGGGTCTCAGAAGAATTTCTGAGGGTGTGTGGTTTCAAAGACCAGAAGAATTTTCAGAACTCCAGACCCGTGTTTCTAAGTGAATTTATTTTCATATGCTTTGAAAAGTTTATTTTTTCTAAGTATTGCTCCGTTTTCATTAAAATGTAAATCAGCAGATTTCTTTATGCAGGGGATTATTTCATGTGACTTTTATTAACTTCAAATTTCATAAGAACTTAAAAGAGTTTAGTTTTATGATCACGTCCAAATGTTACTTTTTACTCAGTAGTTGGAGCTTTGATCTACAGGAATTTGTGATTTGGGGGATATAAAAAGTTAATTTTATATAGACAAAATAACTATGTGCTTTTTCTGCTGTGCACTAATCCTTTGGGATACAAGTAAATGTAAGTGATAACAACAGAAAACAAATTGTTAGGTGGCAATTTTTACTGTGAAGGAAAATACACTCTCTTTGCTATGAACAATTCAGGTGTTACTGTGACGAGGGTTCCAGGGTATATATAGACTAGTGAGTTGGAAAGTTCTAAGTCAATCATTTTTATAATTTTTATTTCTGATTGGTTTAGTTTCTTACACTAGCCAGGAAAAAAGGCATATGTGTGTGTGTGTGTGTGTGTGTGTGTGTGTGTGTGTGTGTGCGCGCGCGCGCACGTGCACGCATGCATGCCCATTCACCAGCCTAAGCACATAGACACACACACAGGTGTGCACACTCACACACTGCCTATACCTAAAATCTCAAGCAAATAAACACCATATATGTGGGAAATTTTATTGACTCGTGCTTGGGAGATAGTGCCAAAAACCAGTTTCTAGGAACCAGTAGCTAGGAAACTAGAACCAGCTATTCTTGTCCTCAAACTTATGTAACCCAAATCTCTTTCCTGGTCACCAGCTGTGAATCTGCAATATTCTTTTTGATATTCCGTAGTGATTTTATGTCAAAACCTCTATTTCAACTTGTTAAAAAAAATTACCTTCTAATCCTTCCAAACTCAAGAATGACCTGAGTTCACAGCCTGACCATTCTTTGAATCTCGTTGGGGAGAAACTCCAATGTAGACTTCCGTTTCCCCAACTTCTCCTGTAGCGCTCAGGCTCTTTCCACTCCCCTCTGCCACGGCATCCAGCCTTCATGCATATCTCCTATCTATGTAACTAATACATTTGTAACGGGGGGTCTAGGTGCCTACTGTAGATTAATGTTTGTGTCTCCCCCAAAATTCATATGTCAAAAGCTAATTCCCAGTGTACTAAGAGGTGGGCACTTTGGGAGGTGATTACGGTCATGAGGGCAGAACCCTCATAAATGGGATTCATATTCTTAGAAGCCTATGAGAGCTACCTCTCCCCTTCCACCATGTGACGACACAGTGAACAGATGCCATTTCTGAACGAGGAAGTACACTCTCACTAGACACTGAATCTGCCAGAGCCTTGATCTTGGACTTCCAGCTTCCAGAACTGGGAGAAATAAATTGCTGTTGTTTAAAAGCCACCCAGTCCATGGTATTCTGTTACAACAGCCCAGACGACTAAGATGGTACTTGAATTTTAATCCTTTTATTTTTCCAAATCATATTCCAGGTACCTTCCTAAAACACAGGTTAGATAAGATGAATCTCCACAAAGTCTTTAGTGTTTCTGCATTTTTTCGGCTTTACTGGGGTATTATTGACATGTAAAATATGTCAGTTTATGGATACAAAGTGATGACTTGATACATGTATCTATTGTGAAATGATTACCACGATAAGGTTAGTTTCAGCCCCATTCCCTCACATAATTAGCTTCCCCATTCTTTTCAAAGGCATGACATGGAATTTCATGGTAACATGCCCTTCACATTATTATCAGTCCATTAGCTTCCTCTTCTAAACCTATCCCAACAGCTTTATGATACTTTCCTTGGTCCTTTCAGTTAGAATTAATGTTAAAAAACGTGATGTATATTTGAAAAGATATCTACAGCTATATCTGAAACAAAAAGAACAAGCTGTCTTTTTGTCAAAAACACACACACACAGAACCTCTTTTCAAGTTCTATTTTTTTTTTTTTTTTTGTCTTTTCTACCAAGAAGAATTATTTCCATCCTGGAAAGGAGAGCAATGACAGATTGTAAGAGAAGTGAAGATGATGTACGAGACATCAATAATAGGGATAATTTAAATCCTTTACATGAGAAGATCTTATCCCACATATAAATGACCTTTGTTCTGATAAAAGAATGTAACATACTATTGAGGGCCCATTGTTCAATCTTTATGTTGGATCTTACAGACGGGATGATGTCTCCTCCTCCTCCTCCTCCTTCTCCTCCTCCTCCTCCTCCTCCTCCTCCTCCTCCTCCTCTTCCTCCTCCTCCTCCTCCTCCTCTTCTTCTTCTTCTTCTTCTTCTTCTTCTTCTTCTTCTTCTTCTTCTTCTTCTTCTTCTTCTTCTTCTTCTTTTTTCAGATTTATTTATTTGAAAGAGAGAGAGAAAGGGAGGGGCAGAGGGAGAGGGGGACAGAATCTCAAGCAGACACCCACTGAGCACCCCACTGAGCATGGAGCCCAGCATGGGGCTCCATTTCAAGACCCTGAAGTCATGACCTGAGCAGAAATCAAGAGTCCTGTGGTACTGGGGCGCCTGGGTGGCACAGCGGTTAAGCATCTGCCTTCAGCTCAGGGTGTGATCCTGGTGTTATGGGATCGAGCCCCACATCAGGCTCCTCTGCTGGGAGCCTTCTTCTTCCTCTCCCACTCCCCCTGCTTGTGTTCCCTCTCTCGCTGGCTGTCTCTTCCTCTGTCGAATAAATAAATAAAATCTTTGAAGAAAAAAAAAGAGTCCTGTGGTACTTAACCGACTGAACAACCCAGGGACCCCAGCATGATATTTCTAAAGTCTTGTCATGCTGTTCTTTTATGAAAATCCTTCAGTGGTTTCCATTGTCACATATAGTGTCTTTTCCCCATCTGCCTTATTTCTCTAACCTCATCTTCTGCCATTCTCCATTGTTTTAATGCCATAGTCTTCTCCCATAGTACTTAACGTATATCGTAAGTGCAGTAATTAGGATAGCATGGTTTTTACTTAGTTTACTTGTCTTCCTCCCACAAGGTCTTTACAGTAGTCATTTCTCTTTCCTCTAGGCATAATGGAGAGAGCATGTGTTCTAGAATGATGTAGACCTAGGCTCTGGTTCGGCCTTTTCTCCTTAATAGTGTTGGCAAAGATGATTAGCCAAGCTGGTTTTTTGGCAGGAAGGAGGCAAAGAGGGATGGAATGGCTGTCCAGTCAGTGACTAAGAACATTTCCTAACCCCGCACATGTTTGGCTGTGGTTATGTGATTACTGATCATGGGTTGTCATTGGAAGGGATGTATATCACTTCCTCTGAGGCGTTTAAGAAGTGGGGTGCCTTTTCCATGTTTTCCTTTCTTCCTCTTGCTAGATAAAAATGATTGCGAGCCAGAAAATTGTGAAAGGTTTTGGTGTCTGAATTATTGCATGGAGGGGAGCTGCCTGATGGTCAGGAACCCTTCACTGCTGATTGCCATTTAGGTGAGAGATAATTTGTGTTATGTTTATTTCTTATGTGTTATCATGAATTACTGTGTGATAGTTATCTCCAAAGATGGCCACCAATAATCTCTTCACTCTTGGTACACACTTGTTTCTCCTTACCTCCAGACGTAGAGCTTGTTTGTCCTTTCCTTGAACCTGGCTGTCTGGCTTTGACTTACAGAATGCCGTGGGAAAGCTGTGCTAGTTCAGGACGCAAGAGGCCCAGCACCTTTTCCTTTCTGCCACTTGGGACCCAGACGCCCCACTGTGAGCAGCTCATGCAGCATGGAGACTCCACATGGAGAACTGAGGCTCTCTGGGTGATGGCTCCAGCTGACCACCCAGCCAATAGCCACGGCACATTTTCAGCAGGTGAAGGAGCTGGCCCGGTCAAGTCCTCAGACATTCAGCCTCTGTAGTGATCATGGGAAGAGGGAGAAACTGCCAGTCAACTTACAAAATCATGAGAGAATATAAAGCGGGTTTTTAATATGCGACAAAGGGCTTATGAGTTCTTTTTTTTTTTTTTTTTTTTTTGAGCAGTGAGTGCTGGTCTAATCAGTACCCTTTCTTTGTGACATCAGTACGGTTATCTTAGCTTCCCTCGGCTCTCATTTCATGATTTGTTCAGTGGGGAAAGAAACCCTACTGAATTCATATGGCTGCAGTGAGTCAATGAGACAATGATGGAGAATTCCTTATTCTGTGTCTGACATGTGGTAGGCACTCCATTTATGCTTATTTGAGTGAATATTAATCTTTGGTAAATGATAAAGAAATGTTCAGTTAGAAAGAAAAGGATCAGATTCATCTGTAATCACAAAACGCAAAATTCTGTGATAGGATACATCTCAATTCTATACCTTCTTGCCTTGGAAGTAGACCTAGATTCTGTGATTGCATTTTGAGTTTCTTCAGCTAGTTTCCTCTTCATCTTTGTATTCATCTCAACATATTTTCTTCTATGAATTCCCACTTCAGTTTTATATAACACATCTATTCTTGCATCTTAGTGAGAACACTGAGAAGATATTCCCTTACTAATTTTTTCTCCTGCAGTGTTTTTTTCAGATGTATTCTCCTTTTCTGTTAGGTATAGGCTTATTCACAGACCTCATACATAACTGTCCTATTTATTAATTCAACAAGCATTTAGTGTGCACCCACTGTATGCTAGGCTCTAAATTAAATTTAGTTTTCCTCTAGACACACCCAATTCCTCACTATCAGTTCTGTTTTTCAGATCAAGGTAAATTATGGTAAGAATATAATTTATAACACACTATAGCCTATGGGTCAAATCCGGCCAACCACCTGTTTTTTCCAATAAACGTAATTGGAACATAGACATTCATTTTTTTTTTTTAAATATACTGGTTGGGCTGCTTTTGTGCTATAATGGCAGAGTTGATCAGCTGTAACAGAGACCATCCAGCCCACAAAACCCAAAATATTTACTATCTGAACCTTCGTAAAAAATGTTGTCAACTCTTGCTTTGTGGCAATACAAATAGTTTTGGTTGGTATAGTTTGAGAGGTTCTGGCTCCATTGGTGTGAGCTACTTTGACAATGGAAAGTCTGAAAACTATGTCATGCAGTAAAGAAAAAGGTACAGGGCATTTTTAGTGTTTGAAAGAGAAGCTTTGGGGGGCTATAAAATTTAAAAATGGCAGATTTGATTGACACACATCACTTCTAATCATAAGTGGGATGCCGCTCGCTGGAGAATAAACTAGGAAGATATTTAGAAAGGCAAGGTGGAGTTTCTCTGAGGCCGGGACCGTGAATACTTTTGGACTCAGCAATTACACCAGGGAATGATTGCGAGCAAAATGCTTTCCTATGCGTAAAAAGAGGCTTGGTCAAGGATGTTGATTGGGGCTTTTTTTCATACTGGCCAAAGCTGGGAAACAATGGTTAACAGTGAGGAATGGTTAAGAAAGCATTGAATGGGTGTACCACTCTATACATGGTTTTTCAATTGAACAGATGCAGCCATTAAGAAGAGTGAAGTAGGGACGTCTTGGTGGCTCATCCGGTAAGCGTCTGCCTTTGGCTCAGGTTATGATTCCAGAGTCCTGGGATGGAGCCCTGCATTGAGCCCCTCATTGGGCTCCTTGCTCATCAGGGAGCCTGCTTCCCCCGCTCCCTCTGCCCTCCCCCCTGCTCCCGCTCTCTCTCGCTCACTCTCTCTTTGTCAAATAAATAAATAAAATCTTTTTTAAAAAAGAGTGAAGTAGTTTTATATTTCTTGGACTGAAAAGATTGTCAAGGTATGTTATTCTACAGCACAACATTCCATACCACTTCAATATTTTAAAAACTTATGTAAATATTTGTGTATATAGTTAAGGCTAACTTCAACTGCATGTGATAGGAAATCTCAAATTATGATGGCTTAAGCCAGATAGAGCTTAAAGTCCAGGCAGGGAGCCCGGGGCTGCCATAATGAGAGCTCTACGGTGTGAGGGTGCCACCCTCCTACCTCGTTGCTTGCCGTGGGTGATGTTCACCATGATGGCATCTCTGTTCCAGGCAGCACAAGGAGGAAACAGGTCATGTCCAAGGAGAGGGTTGATTATATGTCACTTGGGAATTTGAAGATTGCCATTGTGTGAAGGAAAGGCATATCTTGGTCACTTTAGCGGCTGTAAGATGAAGACAAGATAAGAAGGTAATTTGTTAGATATGAAGTGCTTTCTCACAGGAGGTGGGTCATAGAATTTGGAAATTAACAGGTAAAGAAAGGCTGTTAAAGATTCTTAGCCTAAAGACATTTAAAGCTAAGAGGAATGTCAGAAATTATCTGATTCGACTTAGTCATTTTACATCTTTGAATAGAGTCTCAAAGGGATAAAGAGAAGCTTATAGTCTAAAGTACTTGAAAGATATGAACCTTTCATGCCAAAAATCTTTAAAAATTATGTGTATACGTACAATTTTTATTTATTTATTTATTTCTATATGATTTCATACATTATATTAGCGAGGGTTAAGAATCTTGCATTGGTATTCAATACATGGACTCTGGAGTCTAATTGTGCGGTTTGGATCCCAGAATTTCTACTCAGAAAGCCTATTTCCTGTTTCAACTTAGTTATCTTTCTTTGTTTCATGTGTAAGAAATGGACAACACCTCAAAGGATTGCGACAAATGACTTCATACGCGTAGAGCATTGGCAGTGTTTGATAGATAGCAATTACCCAACAAATATTAGCTGAATATAACTCATTTAACCGAAAACATGCCTTTGTTAAAAAGAACATGATTAAATTTATAATTCAGGATAAACTATTTCATTAGCTAGAAATCCTGTGGAGAATTGAATGCTTTTTTTTTTTCATGGTATCTACTTTCTTTCATTGGAGGCACACAATGAGTTCACAGTGCTGATGACATTTTTTGATTCCGGTGTATATAAATCTCACATTCAACGTCATAGAAACAAACCAAGTTAGCACGGGAAGAAATGTTGGAGGCCATTTATACCACAGTCCTCATTTCGTAGATTGGGAAATAGAGACTCAGCGTTCATAGATTGACCTAAACTCATGGAGGTCGTTGGTATCAGAACTTGGATCAAAATGTAGGTCTTTTCAATTGCTTAACTTGGACTTTAAGCATTAGGTAATATGGCCGTGGGGGAATGGTGAAGAATAAGATGTTTTTGATATTTTAGACCAAATATATATATATGTGTATATATGTATATACATATATATAAACCTAATATATATATATAACCTAATATATATAAACCTATATCTATCTATCTATCTATCTATCTATCTATCTATCTATCTCTCTATCTATCTATCTATCTATCAAGTTTTTACTAGAGATAAATGTTTCCATGGCATTTTTAAAAAAAGATTTATTTATTTATTTTGAGAGAGAGAGGGAGAGAATGTGTGTGTTGGGGCAGGGGCAGAGGGAGAGAATATCTCAAGCAGACTCCCTACTGAGTGTGGAGCCTGATGTAGGGCTTGATCTCACCACCCTGAGATCACAACCTGGGCCAAAATCAAGAGTCAGACATTTAACCACCCAGGTGCCCCATCCATGACATTTTTAAAGAAATTTACTAATTTATTACCTTCTCTGTGGAACTCGTTATGGTCTGTATCTTTTGAAGGGATAAGGTGGCTGGTTTCTTACTGTTTTCTCTTTCACCTGCATCCTTTGGTCTGAATTGCTCACTTTGTGAAGTTGCCAGTAATGGAAGATACGGGTTCTACCATTAAGGGGGAACCATCATGGCAAGAACTGGACATCTAGGTGTTTAGGAAGCCAAGTTTAAATCAAATGGGAAAATCAAAACACGTTTGAACTTAAAGATGTCTGAATTTTCTGGCTCATTGATTTAATTTTAAGAAGTTTGAAGAACTAAAGATGGAATATGCACGTGGTTCACTGCATTTGGGTAGAACAATTTTTGTTTGTTATCTGAGATCATTTCTCTCTCACTTAAGTTGTTTCTATCTCTAGAAAATCTACGCAGGAAAGAAAGGAGTTGGCTATGTAGGATCATTTGAGTTAGTTGGCAAATTAACACCTGTGTCTCTCAGGATGATTGTTGCAGACAATAATTTCCAGTCCAGCTAGTTAAAGCAGAAAGGGATTTACTTGGGGGTGTAGGGCTGCTTATGTAATTTCCAGGAGTGCCAGATAACCAAGCTTGTATGTGACATCCAGACACCGGACTCATCCAGTGGAAATCTACTGCCACTGATGTCACTGCTTCTCGGCACCCACAGCACTAGGGACTGAACCTTTATAAATCCTGCGGCTACCATCACAGATGACCACACGTGGGCAAGCCTGACGCTCTTGGTGCTGACTTCCATCTTTCAAGTCTCGGTGGCTATATCTGCTTAGTTGACGGTTCATGTGCAGAATTCTCACTTCAGGGGAAGCTATGAAATTCTCAGGCCCTAATCTATATAAGTAGGTCGGCCTCAGCATAGTTGCTGAGAGGTTAGACAGTAATCTGAATATGTCATCTGGGAGGGAGACAGGGCACTAGGAATCCTCTTTATCCTTTTTTATGAGTTACTAGTAGGGACAAGTTTATTAGAATATATATCATTTCCAAAGAGGAAAGTGATGGAGAAACTAAGAAAATAAACTTTGTGTAAAATATACTTTGCGTAAAATATACTTTGAATGGGAATAGGAGAAAAATCGACTAAATTCAGTTATGTAACTTGGTTCATATACAGACAATTCTCTTAATTCTAGAAAGAGAATTAAGAAAGGGATTAGAATACGGGCAGTCCTCACTTTGCATAGTTCCAATATACATGCATTTCAGTTACCACCGTCTAGTTAGATAATACAATATGGTTTAAATTTCAGTTACCATAGTATATTAACTGTGCGTGATTATATAAAGTAGAAACTTCATGGCCAGCTCTTTTCCTGCGCAAATCACTACATGAATAACCGATGGGTGTCATGATCAATGACGGATCGTGTCACTTCTCATAGAGTCTGTTGGTGACTAGCCATGGGCCATCGGTTATTCACACACCAGGAGCAAAGCATGTAGTTGTTTGCTCTTTGACTTCAGTAATAAACCCACATGACATTTCACAAAACTAGATAGCAGGAAGAGGAAATTGGCCAACAAAGATGAAAGCTTAGTGGAGAAACACAAAGTGATAATATTGACAGTGAAATTCACATGGAAAGTTACATGCAGCTGTAGGACCTGCTGACCGTGGGAACACGGGTGCTGCCATTGGGTGAGAGACCCTGGGTGTGCGGCGAGAACAACTTAGTGATGCAGAATTACTCACCTAATTGAGGAAAGCCGTTGAGGTGAAAAGGATGATGTCTCAGAGGAAGTGATGCTAGCAAAAGCTTCACAGCAGAGGAACTCTCAAAGATATCTCACGACATGAAAAACGTAAAGGAAAAAATGTTGCAAGCAGAGCCAGACAGAAAAGACTATGACAGTTCGCCGAAACAGAAAAAAATAACTCACTCCATATTGTAAGTTACATGACGAGGAGAAAGCGAGCGCTGTTCAAACTACTCTTGATAATTTTTTTTAACAAAGAAATAAACATTTTAATTCTCCATGTTTCTATGTTTTAAATTATAGTGTTTTAAATAAATATTAATTTTACTCTATTTTTTCATTTCTCTATAGTTATAACCAACAGCAGGAAAGTTTTAATCTTTTGACGAAAATCTTTGGAAGTTATGGAACAGCTGTAATTCTGCCCATGAATTAGTAAGATCGCTAAGCGTGGTTTCACATTGCAAATTTATTTATATGGTCCATACTAGCATGCAGGAAGAGGATCTGCCTGTACTTGAAATGAGGGTAAGCAAACATCCCATGTTCATACTGAAATAAGCACTTTCTGGTTGAAAGGTTAAAGGTGTTTTACCATTTAAGACTCAATGTTAAGAGCTCTGGAGTCAGTGCTTGTCCATAGACATTTTAACACAGAATAGAAAAAAGAAAACTGTCCTTATCTATCCTGGCTATGGTGAAAATGGGGTCCCATTCGATATGGCCCCGCTGTGCGCTATCAGCCTGATGATGTATGGGTGGCCCCGGCTGGTTTCAGGGAATCTCACTCCAGCTTACAAACACAACACATGTAGCTGGACCACAGAAACTGAGCAGAGAGCTCTCACTCTCAACAGAACGGGCAGGAAGAGCTTCAAGGTGGACAGGGTTATCCATTAGTGTCTTGAAGGTTAAGAACCAGGGCCGGGATGAGGGGGAGGCAAGTGGGGCCAAATCATTAAAATGTGGGGTCAGATTCTGCTTTCACTTAAATTTTGAAGATTTTATTCATCATGATATTTTTGCATTAATTTTGATTTTTAGAAGTGATTCATTAAAAAGTTATGTAGTTTGACTAGATACCTTCCCTTAAATTTTGCGCCCAGGGGACTTCCCCGCTTACCTTATCATGTTCCCCGCCTTACAACTTTATGAGGCAACCTTATACTATATTGCTGATCTGCTATTAAAAGCAAGGGAAACAGCATGGCTAGGAATTCAGGGACTGGAGGGAGAGAAGAATTGTGGTTGTTTTTTAATGTTCTTTGTTGTTATGAATTTAAAATGCCGGCCATGTTCATGGTTCAGTTTTGGCTACAAATGACAGGACAACATACTAGCCTCTGAATATCTGTCAGAATGTGAACATTTGACTGTAATTTTATGACAAGCCATGTGATATTTTTGTTGTGCTTAGAAATTCAGGTATAACCGTACATAGGTAGGGTTGCCTGATTTAGCGAATAAAAACATGAAATGCACAATTAAATTTGAATTTTAGATACACAACAAATAATTTCTTAGACTAGGAGTACTGCATGAAATATTTAGATAGACTTATCCTAAAAAAATCATTCCCTATCTGAAATTCAAAATCAGTGTCCTGAATTTTATCTGACACGTCTACACTCTGTGAAGCTGCGATGGTTTAGGGGAGGTTAATTTGCATCTCCTCAGTCGGTATGGCCACAACGTTTAGGTCTGGACACATTAATGAAAATCACATATTGAGGCCTTGAATCGGAAGTGGTTTTGCAGAGAGTTAATTTCTTTAAATGCTAACTCTTATGTCTTTGAATAAAACAGCTTTCTATAACTGGGTTTGCACCTCTTTTTCTGTCCTTTTGAAATTATGTTTTCTTTCCTTCTTTGTACTTTTAGCACATCAAAATTAGGCTAACAGGGGTCAGCCTTCATCCTTTTATCTCGTTCCTTTGACAGCTAAGAACTGAAAAGGAAGCCACGTGAAACACAAAATCAGGCCTCTACATCACCTGGATGTGGCTTGTTCCCTTGTTCATGATCCATTAAAGTGAGTAATTTCACGCAACTTTCCTCTCCTGGTCCATGTAATGATTCTTTTTTTTTTTCTAAGTTTTTATTTAAATTCCAGTTAGTTAACATGCAGTGTAATATTAGTCTCAGGTGTACAATACAGTGATTCAACGCTTCCATACAACACCCCGTGCTCATCACAAGTGCCCTCCTTCACCCCCACCACCTGTTTCCCCCATCCCCCTGTCCAACTCCCCTCTTGTAACAAGCAGTTTGTTCTCTAGAGTTAAGAGTCTTGTTTCTTGGTTTGCCCCTCGCTCTCTTTTTCTCCCCTTTCCTCATTTGTTTTGTTTCCTAAATTCCACATATGAGAAAAATCATATGGTGTTCATCTTTCTCTGACTACTTGGCTCAGCATGATACTCTCTAGACTCCAGTATGTGTTTTAAAGTCATGGTAGATTATCTATCATCTATCTATCTATCTATCTATCTATCTATCTATCTATCTATCTATCATCTATCTATCTAATCATATTTCGTATTTGTAATATGATTAATTGGATGGCTAGTAATGAATCTAGCATTCAAATAGTGGTTGAGTTAGGAAAATTGTCTTGTATTAGCCATAGTGATTTACACTTTCTGTTTAGATCAGGGAAATCTTATTTTGCTACATTTTTCACTTGCCATTTTGTTTTTGAAATTGGTTCTTTATTTCTTTTGCTTTCAAGTTTTTCCTAATGGTATCTTCACGCCAGAGCCAACACAAAACATTATGTCACATTTAGTGAAGCCTGTCTTAGTACCATTCCTCCTCTCATTGGTCCCCTTGCTCTAAATTAACCTTTCTTAACCTGGCAGCAAACTCATGCCATTCCTAGTCTACCTAGGTTTGTTCTTGCCATTTCAATACAGAACACTGGAAATACACAACCCTTTTGTTCTGCTCATCTTCTCTGATATTTAAGATATCTAAATCTTAGAGACAGAGAGAGAAGCCACTTTTTTCCTGCTCCTGATGAATTTATCCCATTGCTTGGATATTATATCCTTAGGGCCTGTGGAGTCACTGGGTAAATCTGTTGGACTGAGAACTTGCTAGCAGGGACTGGAATAAGTGCATAATGTTCAAAGCCCCCTGGACCCATCAAGGGTTCTGACAACATGCCAGGCACAGTGCTAAGTGCTAAGGATACAATCGTGGATCTTCTGTTTTTAAAAAATTTGTGTGCTTGGGTGAGAGATAAGGATACATGAGTAATTTGATGGCAATTTCATTTATTATTGTTACTTAATGCTAGTGTTCTGTATAGAGAATGATGTGGGCTGAAGCAGGGTTAAAGGTGATCTTTTCAAGCAAGGGAGGAAAGAAGCTCGTGTCAGCACACACCAGCAGCCTGGTTATGGATCCCATTACACTGTTAGGTGATCCTTGTCTCATATTGAATATCGACGGTAACACTGAACACCGTGCACTGTGAATGTGGATTTTGAAATTAAATTGCTTTTGCTGCAAAATACCGAGAGGACGGGGGTGAATTTAATCTCTTTTCTTTCTGACTGTGAGCAGCTAAAGAAGCTTCTGTCTCCAACCACGGCCCTTCTCAATAGTCAGGTATGAGAAATAGAGCTCCAACTAAGAAGAGGTTGGTTGTAAAATCGATTAGATCCAGCAGGAAACATTCAAGTTTGGCAGGCTTCCCAGGAGTCACGTAGCTTGGGAGCCGAGCAGAAATGTCCCACCAAGCTAAACGCTAAGGACCTGTCACCATTCAATTGTCTGCCAGCAGTAAAAGTCAATGAGCTCTGGAAGGAGGTTGTTCCAGATTCTTAAACATCTTTACAGCAAGAGCTATCAAATGTGAATAAGTTTTTTTTCTCTTTGAAAACATACCTTTTTCGTAGCAGGATCCTAACAATTTTTTAAAACTTTTTTTTTTCTTTTTTAAGGAGCAGAGAAAAAAAATAAGGCAGAAGAAACTCATGGTATCTGAAGCATTATAAACATAAAATATTTAATGGGATTTTCTAAAACTGAAATCTTATTTAAAGAAAAGTCTGAGCCCTGGGATAAAGGCTATCTTCAGTCCCCATAGGATACTTTAGCTCCTGTATGAACCTGACTCTGGGGTCTTGGTCTTGACAATAAACTGTATCAACAATAAATCAGGCTTCCAGTGGTTGTTGGTTGTTCAGGTGTTGGAGGCTAAGGAGTATGAGAAGACTCTATTCTTCCTAAGTCAATTCAATTCAATTCAATTCAATTCAATTCAATTCAATTCAATTCAATAAATGATTATTTCTATGTGGCATTTACTGTAAATGGGGTGGTGGATTTGGGGGGGGGGAAATGGGACTAATTCAGTGACCCTTCCTTCACATCTCTTGGGTCAGATCTAGGACAACGTCCACAGAATCCATAATTTGTGTTGGGTGAGGGATTCATTTTGAATCCCTGAAAACTACTATATTGAATGTGATTTATTTTGAGGTACTTTGGCATAGTCAGTGGGGTGCACAAACACATACAGAGTATACTCTATCTCTTGGATCAATTAATTAACATTTATAGTGTTCTAACCAGAAATATATACTCCAGAAGTGGTTGGTTAGCACTTGAAAAACTAAAGCCTGATGTCTCCAGAGGTGGGTGAATAGAAGTGTGCCAGCTAACTTTTTTCCCATCAATCCTAGAAAGTTAAAAAATTTGCATGGCGGATGTTGGTGAAATAATTATGCTCAAAATGTGTGAATTGGCTGGAAATACTTTTTCCAGCTCTATTGAAATATAGTTGACGTATAACATTGTGTAAGTTTAAGGTATATAATGTGTTGATTTAATACAATTATGTATTGTAATGTGATTACCATCATAGTGTTACCTAACACCACGTACATTATGTCGCATAACTACCATTTCTCCTTTGTGGTGAGGACATTTAAGATCATTCTCTCAACAACTTGGAAGTATATAATATGGCATATCAGTAACTGTAATCACAATGCTGTGCATTAGATCTCCAGAACGGATTCAGCTTATAACTGGACGCTTGTACCCTTTCACCAATATCTCTGCATTCCTGCCACGCACCCCACAACCCTCAGCCCCTGGTAATCACTATTCCACTCTGTTTCAATGAAATCAGCTTTTTGAAATTCCACATGTAAGGGCTATCATACAGTATTTGTCTTTCTCTACCTGACTTATTTCACTTAGCACAATGCCTCAAGGTCCCTGTTGTCACAAATGACAAGATTTCCTTCTTTCCCATGGATGAATAATACCCCATTGTGTATATATACCACATTTTCTTTATCCATTCCTCCATTGATTCACACTTATTTTGTATCCATATCTTGACTATTGTGAATAATTCTGCAATAAACATGGAGTGCAGCTGTCTCTTCAATATCCTGTTTTCGTTTCCTTTGGATGTACACCCAGGAATGGGATTGCTGGATGATATGGTAGTTTTATTTTTAATTCTTTGGGGGAATTCCCATACTGTTTTGAATCGTGGTTGTCTCCACATCCTCACCAGCACTTGTTACCGCTTGTCTTTTGATATCAGCCATTCCAACAAGTATGAGATGATATATCATTGTGATTTTGATATGCATTTTCCTAATGATTAGAGATGTTGAGTGTCTTTTCATGTACCTGTTGGTCATTCTTCGAAAAAAAATGTTTATTCAATTCTGCTGTCCATTTTTTTTTTTTTAAGAGAGAAAGAAAGCAGGGGAGGGGCAGAGAGAATCTTAAGGAGGCTCCACTCTCAGTGCAGAGCCTGAGGCAGGGCTTGTGAGGGCAGGGGGTGGGGCTTGATGCCAGGCTAGATCTCAGGACCCTGAGATCATGATCTCAGCCCAAATCAAGAGTGGGTCACTTAACCAACTGAGCCACCCAGGTGCCCATGTCCATTTTTAAGTTGGTTTTCGAATTTTTTTTTTTTTTTCGACTGAACTGTATTAGTTCTTTATATTTTTTGGATATTAACCCCTTACCAGATACATGGCTTGCAAGTATTTTGTCCCATTCTGTAGGTTGCCTTTCCGTTTTATTGATTGTTTCTTTTGCAGTGCACAGGCTTTTTAGTTTGATGTGATTCCACTTATTTACCTTTTTCTTTGTTGTTTGTGCTTCTGGTGTCATATCTAAAAATCATTGATGAGATCAATGTCATGGAGCTGTCCTTTTGATTTTCTTCTAGGAGTTTTATGCTGTCAAGTCTTATGTTTAGTCTTTAGTCCATTTTGAATTATTTTTTGTGAGTGGAGTAAGATAGGAGTCCACCTTCATTTTTCTGCACGTGGTTGTCCAGTTTTCCCATCACCACTTCTTGAAGAGACTATGCTTTCCCTACTGAGTATTCTTGGCTTATTGGTCAAATATTAGTTGACTGTACATGCAGGGGTTTATTTCTTGGGTCTTAATTCTGTTCCATTGGTTCAGATGTCTATTTTTATGCCAGCACCATACTGTTTTGATCACTATAGGTTTGTCGTATAGTTTGAAATCAGGAAATGTGATGCTGCCAGCTTTGTTCTTTTTTCTCAGGATTGCTTTGGCTATCGAGGGTCTTCTGTGTTTCAACACGAATTTTAGGATTTTTTTTTAAAATTTCTGTTAAGAATACCATTGGAATTTTGATAGGAATATTATGCAGTGATGATTCCCCCTTGTGTGAAGAGGGTGTAAGAACGTAGTGAGCCTGATAGACCTGCTAGATAATGCTGTAGGCTTGGATTCCCGTCATTTTCCTGGCTGCCGCGTGTGGAGGATCTTGGAGTTGGGTTCTGCCTGGCTCATTAGCTGAATCCCACTGCCGGGATACTGTCACATTGGTTTTGAATGAACTTATTAGACAAAGTGAGGTCTGTGTGCCTCTAAGGTCAGAGAGTGAAGACTTGATTTGGTGTTTAGAACGGGTACGTGACTGTATGTGTGAATGGATATGTAACTATTTTTACCTTCTAGTCCACGTGGTTGAATTCCACCAGAGGCTCTTTTCACTGTAAGCAATCTTGTGACTGTACTGTTGTGGGAGAGAAACACTGCAGCCCTCATCTACCTTTTTCTGTTGTGACCAAAGTCTTAAAAAAATCTGATATTCCTGATATTCATGAGTGACTTCCGATCAGCACCCACCAGCATAGGCTGTGTCAGTAAATACCTTCTAGAGTTTTTTCCTTTAGTAGCACCAGAGGGGAAAGGACTTTGCTAATTAGAAGCATGATTGGAGAAAATGATGTATTATACCTCTAATTATTTTTCTTTACCTTTAGATGAAACTTCTAAGAGGTATTTGGTGTTTGAAGAATTTTCAAAAGAATTTTTCTCTTTATGCTTCATCTACCATGACACCTTTTTCTCTGGGAGCAAAGTCAGAGAAGGGTATTTGGAAAGAAAATTCTGTTGCCATGATTAAAAGAAACATTCACAACTTTTAAAAGCAGCTATGTGTGGAAGAAGCCTGGTGAGGAAAGTGAGGTCAAGCAAAGGATGGGAACTCGATTTTTCCAAACCCGTCTAAAGGATGTGTTCAAAAAATCTTATCCAGAAACTTTTTGGGATCTAAACATGCAGAGTAGACATTTGTTTGGTGACAAAGTAAAAGAAGGCTTTGCAGACATATATGAAAATCTGAACATTTTGCTTCAAGTACCCCTAAAATTAAGACTGCAGGAACACTAAAGAACCGATCAAGAAAACAAACTTATTAGTTAAGTAATGAAGACACTGAAGAGAGAACAGAAGAAAATCACTTGCTTGAATATATTTGTCTTTTCAGAATGCTTGCCCTTTTGCTATTTTGAAGGCAGCACTCTGAGTTTCCAGGAAAATATTTGCCTTAGTACTATCCCTTCTCTGCCCTTGCTCGGGGATGCGGCTCACGCTCTAATACCAGTAAAGAAACGATGACTTATTATGTGTGCTTTCATTCCTTCCAGAAAATGAATCTTATTAGCACCTACGGCTTGCACATAACACATTTGCAACCACTTCATTTGTTGGACCTGGGTAATAAAAATGAGATTTCCTTTAACAAGATGATATTGTGACATTCATAAAAATGAAGTAGTAGGATCAGTCAGCCAGCTTACAAGGCCACATACCAAAATGATAACAGTTTAAATAACATAAAGTACAATGTCAAAGTAGTTCAAGTATTAATATGTAAATTTCTACTAAAAATGAGAAAAAGACAATTCTTTTTACTGCAATGTACCATAATGAGCCCACATTCTGTATGACTAGCTTGGATATGGCCAATGAAAACCAACAGTTGGTATAATCTAACTTGCTTTCAATACTTTGTAACAAAATGAGACTCAGAGAACAAATGATTCTAGAGAAACCATTATGGAAGTGGAAAAACTCTCCTTTGTTATTTAAATGGTGCAAATTTAAACAAATTCTGTGACCTCAGGACAGAAGATGAGTAGATTAACATATTGGTTACATAATAAATCAAGTTCAAATAAATGGATCTGATATCTAATTTTCTTCTACCTAAATTGATGTCACATTTATCTTTACTTTATGATCTTGAGATTATACGTTTAGATTGAATTTGTGGGAAGTTAAAAATATTATATATTTCTTTTTATATGAAAACCTTTAATCAATTGCCTTCATTTCCACTTCATTGCTAATGAAGCAATGATGGCAAGATGCTGCAAGAAATAGAGCCTTCTTTATAAGTGGTGAATATTTATCAACATGCAATGGGCAAAGTCTAAAGGTCAATGGCTCAAGATAAAGGAGTCCATAATTTATGGATTTTTGTAATGATTTATGAGGTTGTGAAACAAACACAGATTTGTTTAGTCTTTTTAGTTTCTCTTACTCATTTGCCTGTGGGTCACCTATTGTCTTTCTCAACTCATCCTTGATGTGAAATTGCTAATTCAAAAGATAATGTAATTAAAACATAATAGAAAGTTATTGCCATAAATGTCATCATACCATGATAGCTTTGGCTATCATAATGAGCCAAAGCTCATTATAGATGATTTTTTTATCTTGTATTTCACTATTTTCCTCTACTAACCAATGTAGTTGAGAGTTTTTATATGCAAATGAGTAAAAGGAAGTGATTTGTATAAAACTGTTGAATTTTAGAATTAAAAAGAGATATACAACTCATCTAGTCTAACTTCCTTACTTAACAGGTGAGAACACAAGCGTTGTGTGGGTTAAATCATCTGCTTATGGTGACACAGGTGCCGCGCTTCTATTCTATTGCTTATTTTTCTAATGTTGTGTTCAATTAGCTTATTGTGTCCAAGAAACCCCAAAGTCCTTTGAATCCTTTGGTCACTGATCATCCTCCCTTCCTCCATCTGTGTGGGCATCTGTTCTACATGGTTTGTGCTCCTTCCCAGGATCTGAACTCTTATTTCCCATCTGACTCACTATCACTAAGCTGGCCCATCCACCCTCTGACTCAAGGGACTGAGTCCTAAGAATCACTTGGCTTGGGTGAGAGCAGGTTGGCAATGGCCGTGATTTCTGCTGGTACTACTAATTATTCTTGTTCCATGGTTCATGCACATATGAATATACATTAGCTCTATTGTGTAACTACTGAAAAAATTATTAAAAAGTATTCTAAATGGTGTGCGTTTTAGCTAATTTCAGCAAAATGAGTCCCTTCCATATTCATTCTTAGATTGATATATTTTTATAATCACATTGAAAGAATCCAAAACACGGCATAAATTCAAACCTTAATTTTGGTAAAGGCTGATCAAAGATATAATCCGAAAAATAGAATGAACTAGAAAGATTTTTTAATTCAGGATTTTTTAGCCTCAGATATTAAGTTTTTAATCTTTTTTCTCTTAGGAACAAGCTTTTAAAAAGAACAGGAGCATATATTATGACATATTATATTTGATTATCTTTAGCTTTTTATTTGCAAGGAAGTAGTAATCCAAAATTATGCTCGTTTAGCCAAAGACAGCAAGCATTGGAGACCTATTATGTTTTATATTTCCTCTCTGTTTTTTTCTCTCTCCTTTTGGTGTGCTCTTTTCTAGAGTTCTGTATTACAGTATGCCAGCTTCATTGAGTAAATTTGTATATTCTACCTTAACTAGGGGAACATAGATAAGAATGAAAAAATCTTTTTCTAGAAGGCGTACCAACTTTAAACAATGTTATTATTATAATGCATTTATACCTTGCTATTCAAATCTATTCAGTCTCTAAGGTGGGATAGTGAGAGGACCACTGTGAATTATTTGAATCTATTCGTGTCCTGAATTTTGGATACCAAGTAGTAAGTTTGAAGTTGAAGTATACCTTTCTTCCAAATTGATCTATTTTGCCAGTTTTATCTGAATATATTCTAAATTTGGAGAGTTTTAATAGGAGATGGTACTTGTATTTTTGAGTTTATAGGGTTAGACCATTCTGTTATCAGGCTTCCCATGGACAGTCAATGTCTTTATTGTCAGTCTTTTTTTTTTTAAGATTTTAAAAAATTATTTATTTGAGAGAGAGACAGAGGTAGCAAGAGAGTATGAGCAGGAAGGAGGGGTAGAAGCAGGCTCCCTGCGGAGCAGGGGACCCGACACAGGGGCTCGATCCCAGGACTTTGGGATCATGACCTAAGCTGAAGGCAGATGCTTAACTGACAGAGCCACCCAAGTGCCCCTGTTGTCAGTCATTCTGAAAAAGGTGTTTGGGAGAAGGACATAAAACAGAGGCGAGGTAAAAAGCATCTCTTCACTTGGTGGTTAGGAGTGAGTCTGCTTCTAAACTCTGGCTTGAAGACTTCTGGAGTAGATCCATGGAGGGAGTGTTGGGCATGTGATGAGAAGAATGATATCACTGTTCACATGGAAGAGGCTTCCAGGTGTATAAGCTATGAATTGTTCCTCTTACTCTGTACCCCATCGATGGTCTCTGACCTCCAGCAGAGCCTGTTGAAATTTGTCACCTGATTCCACTTGCAAATAGGGAATGAAAAAGGAGCGTGTTTCCATGTTCAGAAAGAAACCAACATGGGAAATGTCCTGTTCCCAGACTAGAGAGTGATTCCTCTAGCATTCACTGGGTATGGACAACAACATCTGAAGAGCATGACATAATAAGTGGTTTCCGCAGCAGAGGCAAAGGTCTGACAGCAAGATAAGATGTCTTGAGTGGAGAACAGGAATGCTAATGTGGATAGTAATAATGCTGTTACTACTACTACCTCTACCACCACCACTAGTCCTACCACTACTATCGCTACTACCACTAACATAGTATGAAATCCTATGTGCCTGGCCTTGTTCTAAGCACTTTTCCCAAATCACTCACTTGATCCTCATGACAACCTATGAATTGCTATTATTATCCCTATCTGACAGATACAAGAACGAAGATGCAGAAGATTAAGGAAAGTCAAAGATCACACAGCTCAGAAATTTCAGAGAAGGCTTGGAAGGTGGGTAGTGTTCTGCAGAGCTCCTGTTCCTAACAGCCATATTATTCTACAGAACAATTCCACAGAGCCAGGAAATAGATACATGAAAGGTAATATCTGGCAATAAAGCTGGCAGAGTCTTATTAAAAAAAAAAAAAAAAGAAAAAAGTTTTTTATTTACAATCATATTTCCAAACAAATAAAATTTAAGATATTTGTATTATACTGTATCTCTCCTATTATAAATTTTATTAGTATCGGTATTTAATTTCTTTAAGAAAATATCATATATTTCTTTTAAGCAAGACTTCAAGATATTTCAACTTATCTTACAGGTATACGATCTGATATGGTATAGAAGGATAATGAAGAGGTTAATCACACAGCATTCGTCTCTAACATAGTTTCCAAATTATGTTGATGCTTACCTTGACCTTTACATGAGGTAGTTACAGAGTTTCAGGCATGGAAGAATTATTTTGCTTTCATATGTTTTCAGTGGAGATTATGTGCACCCAGTGAACTGTGGACTCATTCTATCTATATTCAGACACTTCTCTGGGAGCCCAGCCTTAGTAGGTACCTGCTAATGGTCTAAGTAGATGAGGGCATTAACATACCTTAATGGCGCATGGGGACCAACACTGCCATTGGGGATTAGGATGGAGAAACTGAGACTCAGGACCAAGGACAGCGGTGGCACATGGGTATCTCAGCAGTTACGTATTGGATGTGAGGACTGAGAATTGGGAGTCAGTGTGATGCACTATCTCTTTGAGCTTCAGACGCGGTGTTGGTCATTTGGGTTGTGTGTACTGAGAGAAGAAATTGGGGGTGGAATAAAAGAGGTTGCTTCTGGGCTGGAGAGGAATCTTATTTTTGACTGAGCTTTACTTTCTTCTCTTGCTTTTCAGGGGTAAAGTTGGGAATATTTTCATTCCTCTCTCTTCACCTTATGATTTCCCCCCCTTCATCTTGGAGTCCTTACTGAATATTTTGGTGTTTGTTCTAATGTTTCAGGAAGAAACAATAATTTTCCCACTTGAATTTCCTTTCAATTTGCCTGACTGAAATTTGATATCATGTATCAAGTGATTCATCTGTAGCATTTGTATCTAGTCATTTGGGCAAGAAGCCCTGCATAAAAGCAATTACGTTGGGTAATTCCCAATTAGCCACATGCAACTCAAATGGATATGTGTCCTTTAAAATATCCAGATGCCAATTCAGGGAAAAGCACAAAACAAAACAGAAATATACTGTTCTCAGCCAAAGTTCTACATAACAACAATGTAAGGGCTTAACGAGGCATTCTCAAATTTGTCACTACTGACATTTTTTAAAAAATTTTATTTATTTATTTATTTATTTGAGAAAGAGAGAGCGAGCATGAGTGGGGAGAGGGGCAGAGAGAGAGAAGCTGACTCCCTGATGAACAGGGAGCCCAATGACGCAGGGCCTTATCCCAGGACCCTAAGATCATGACCTGAGCCAAAGTCCTACACTTAACAAACTGAGCCACCCAGGTGCCCCTCTATTGACATTTTGTGCTGGATAGTTCTTTGTTGTGAGAGCTGTCTTATGCATTCTGGAATGTTCTAGCTCTCTAAAATGCACTCAGTGATGTTTCATAAATAGATCTCATCAATGCATACATTTCTTTTAGATACCTCAACCTAAAAACAATAAACAGTGTGGCAAAGGCTTTCAAAGTTCTAAACATACAGGTCAAAAAAATCTAGTAACTGTTCACATAAATAGCAGTTTTTGAAACACTTGAAAATCACATCTTATTTTTCTTTCATAAAAGCCTTGTATGTTATCTTAGTTGTGATTAATATTATTTCCATCTCACAGGTGAAGAAACTAAGTTACAGTTGAAGTCACATGGCTAGTTCATGCAAGCGTAGGCTTAGAGCGTGAGTCTCCACAGTGGCAAAGCTCCTGGCTGGGAGTCCATCGTGGCCAGTGGGTGTGTATGGGTCGGGACTGCTTGAGTTCAGATCTTGGTTTTGCCAATTCCTACCATGGCAAATTGGGCCAGTCATTTAATCTTAGTATTTTTCAGTTTTATTACCTGTAAAATAAGGATTATACATAAGATTAAAAGAAACTGTATAAAGTATATAAGATTGTGAAGAATAAATTATCGGCACTTATGCATAGTAAGTGATAATAAATATCAGGTATTAATAATAATGACTATATTATTATTATTATTACTATTGATAATGAATAATATAAAGACAGGTTGTCTAGTGGAGCCAAGCTCCATCCTTATGAGCCACGCGATCCTACACCACCGATTTATCCCTTCTCTGCCTTCATTTTTTTTTTTTAAAGATTTTATTTATTTATTTGACAGAGACAGAGACAGCCAGCGAGAGAGGGAACACAAGCAGGAGGAGTGGGAGAGGAAGAAGCAGGCTCCTAGCAGAGGAGCCTGATGTGGGGCTCGATCTCGGAACGCCGGGATCACGCCCTGAGCCGAAGGCAGACGCCCAACCGCTGTGCCACCCAGGTGCCCCTCTGCCTTCATTTTCTTACCCACAGAAGATGATAATGAGGGAACCGCCTCACCTCAAAGGGCTTCTGTGAGGATTCAATGCACATAGTGAAGGTTTACTATGTATAAACTATAATAATAATAATAATAATAATAAACTATAATAATAAAATGAAATGAAATAATAAATAATTACTAAAAAGTAATTATTATTATTCACTAAATACATTGACATTTTCCCAGACTCAGCTCAATCTGAGCTTTATCTGCATAGTCTTACCTGATACCACCTTTATCAGTCAGGACTTTTGTTTGTGAGCCAGAGAAGGCAACACTTGTCATCTTAGGAATTTTTTGGACGAAGACTGCTAGGGAGTTAAGCAAGGCTGGAAGGCCAGATCTGGGAACGGCCAGGAACCAAGAGAAGCCACAATTCTGGGGTCAGGACTTGTGCCTGGACTTACCCGGCAGACCAGCCTGGACACTGTCACCATGGCCAATAACATCCATCTACCCTCAAATCCTGTGCTCCTCCCTGGAGAGGCAAGGGCCCAGGAGAGGGGTCTGCACAGTTTGGGCTATGTGCATGGAGTTGGAGGCAGATAGTCTGGCCTGTGTAATGGATGGCATAGCCTCTCCCCAGATACACAACACATGGGAGAAAGGGAGCTCCTAACCAGCCCTGGTGGTATATGAAAGGGCTGTGGATGTCTCAGGCTTTCCTACCAATGTACAAGGTATTTACCTGGGGAATGGGTTTGGGAGGTGGAGGGGAGACAGAGAACACTCTAATTTCCCCTCTAATGGTTAATCACTATGATACTATAAATAGAATTTTAATCTTTTAATGATAAATTACCTCATTGAAATACATCAGTTTTTCCATTTTATAGCTAAATATTTGTTGTGAGTAGGGCTGCAATCAGTATCTCACTCGAGGGAATGATAATGAAGAATGACTGTCTATTGGAAGAAATATTTAAAATTGTAAAAGAGAAAATGTTAAATCACTTCCCCTACTTTTTACCGCGTACTTACTATGTACCGGACACTGGGCTGGTGTTGAGGACCAAAGATGCAATGAACGTGGGTCCTCCTCTAAAAAGCAAGTCATCCAAAAGGAGATACAGGCAAATTAAAAATGCAACACAGCAAACCGTGTCTGTAGTCTCATGTGACAAGTGTTTTCATAAGGACGTATGCGGTATGCCTTGGTATAACCGAGGAAAGACATCATTATGGCAGTGGTGTGAGCTCGGAGCTGAAGTGGCGGTTGGCTGGGAGAGAAAGAGAAGAGGACGTTCCGGGAAGGGAAAAATCAAAGGCGAGAGAAAAACCATAAAGAGAAAAGGCACAAACCCCACGTCTGTTCTATATGTTTTGTGACATCTTGTTTGTTTTGTTGCCATTTTTCGTCCCTTCTGATTTTGTTTTAAAGAGATGGAGTGGCTGTGCGATAGTCTGCGGTGCCATTGGATCATGTGCAACGTGAAGAGCGTGTTTCTGGAATAATTTTATGCAAGTAGTATTTCTGAAAGTGCCCTCAATCTAGGACGGCCTACCCCTTGTGTGGATACTGTTTTGGAAAGGGGATACATGCCGGTGTTTAGAGGGGAACACAATATCTCCTCTGCCCATCTAATTCCACTTTAACGTGTCCTCAAGCTCGTTCTGATAAGGCTTAAATTGGCAGGTCTGGCTCAGGTATTAGGATGTATCAGATAAAATGCTGCAGAGGCTGGCACCATTGTGGGATCAATTAGCATCTTAATTACCCACTAAAATTAATTAAGGTAAAGGCGGGCATTAGAACAAATGACCCATGTGGGCAATTAGAATAGTTCTAGGTACGTAAGATAAATCTGCCTTTCTTTTCCTGCCTAATCACAGTAAAGCCGTTCTGAATTTATCTCCTTTGAAAATTTATTAAAAGACTCAAATAGACTTTTAAAAGGCAAGGGTAGCTTGACTTAAAATGAGAGGTGAAAAATCACGATCTCAGATTTTAGTACACTCACATTGGGTGTCCGCATGCTTTTTCAGTAAGAAGCCACGGAGCAAATATTTTAGGCTTGGGGGCCATCAGCCTGTACAACAGTTCACCTCTGACATGACAGCGTGAAAGCAGCTGTAGCCGTCGTGTAAAGTAATGGGCATGGCTGTGTTCAATCAAACTTTATTAATGGATGCTGGTAAATCTGAATTTTATATAATTTTTACATATCATAACATACTATTATTCTTCTGATTTTTTTCCCCCAAACCATTTAAAAATGTGAAGATTGTTCTTAGTTTGTGGGCCGTATAAACACAGGTGGCAGAACAGCACTGGCCCATAGGCTGGTTTGTCAACCTCTGGCTTAAATCACGAGGAACTGATGAAGTGAGGTGACAAAGCTCTGTGGTTCCATGTGGCCCAAACATGACACAAATAAATAACATATACACTCGCCTAGCATCGCAGAATAGAGAATGACACAGTAGAGCAAAACACATTTTTAAAAATATTTCATCAAGTTATGCAGCCATTCTCCAAGATGTCACTCAATCACATGGTAATGAACCTTTTTCAGAAATTCACCGAAAGGTGCCATTTATCTTATCTATGCAAGAATCTGATTCCAATATCACTGGGAGCCAACAGGTTCAAATATCTTTTAATTACACTTGAAATATTTTCTAAAGCTGACCAAATTTTTTGACAAGAACTGATGTTTACTGGAAAATGAGACACAGGTGACGGCCATAGACTTTGGCCCATAGGAGTGTGGCAGGGAACTATTGTGTGATATTCTGATTGCAGTATTCTTGGGTTAGTGTTAAATACCTCTGAGTAGAATGTCTAGTAGAAGATATTTGTGCAGATTGTTGACCTGGCTCTTTTTTTGTTGTTGTTTTGCTTCTTTCAATCATCTGCTGATACACCTTGGCTGGGTCTGTGTCCTACATTAATCTGGTAAATTCCTGGTATTATGGATACCAGGTTCAGAGCAACCTATTTTTTTCTTGGGTTCCAATGACACAAAGGTTGAGTTTTCTCTCCCACCCACTTCCATCACTCCTCCCTTTTTGATAAAGTTGTTCACTAACTATTTTTATACTGCTCCATTTTTGTTTTTACTTTCCAATTCAAAATCCTGTGGAAAACTGGGAGTGTCATTCTTCTCAAATGTAACATATTCTCCCCTGAGGACTGCTCTCAAAACACCCACCACCACCACCACAACAATCAGGGCAGAATGCTTCTCCCAAATGTGTATAAGTGTTCTGAAATACTGTGGCAGTGAGGGGTTTGTAAATATCTTGAATTTTGATGGGGAAAGAGCTTTGGGTTGAAGTGTGCCTGAAAAACTTGTATTCTTGCATAGAACTCTTGTCCTGGGGGCATGGCCCCCAAAACTTATCATCATACCTAGTTATAGTCTAATATGTCCATATGTATGCACATATATACTTACTGTATATATAAAATCATAAATTATATGCATGCATTACTATGCATTCCAAACACACAGGTAACAGAATTTTAAAAGGTCAAGATAAAAAATAAAAATAGATGTTCTAGTGTTTTTCTCTTCCAGTCCCATAAATGGATTTGTGCACTCCGCGATGCACCTCCCACTCTGGAGATCAAACATCTTATTGGCTCTGAGAGCTGAGATTAAAGGCCATCTGTTTTCTGCTTCACTAAGGTTTTATTGTTTAATGGCTTCACACTTACAGTGCTGCGTGGAACACTGAATCATATTGTTGTCCATTTGGGCATGAGAATACAGAATTAAGCATATAGAATATTCTTTTCAGTGGTGGCCCATGGTGAGCTTGATGAGTCTGGCAATTTCCATGATGAAGCAGGTTATTGTGAGCACAGTCAAGCTGATGCAGCTTGTGTACGAGCAGGGGGCCTCGGGGGCTGGGTATTACAGTGGCAAACACCATAAGACCATGTCCATTTATTTTGGTTCAAATTGAATGTTATATTCATTCGGAGGGCTGGCTTTAGTCAAAACCAGTCAGTTTTGAGGGAGTTCATGATTTTTCTAATTGCTACCTGAAAGCAGTACTCAGCCCCTTTGTGATGGGTGTATTTCATTTTATACCACTGTGATGGAACCTAGCACCATGCGCATAGGGACACATATAATAATCTCTCTCCTGTGAGTTTAAGACACTGTGCTCTTCCTTTCCACCATAGTGAAATGTAATCTCTTATCTAAATGTTGAATAAATGCTTTTTTCCTTTATTAAAGTAATTGCAAACATTAGTGATTAGAAAGTGATAGAAGTAGAAAGATCCCTGTGCTCCCCCGCCCACCTGCAAACTCACTGTTTGTTGACATACTTACCTATTCTTAGTTTCTACATATTTTCTTAGTTATTTGAAACAAGACATAGAGCAACCAAACCAAGTTTCATTTCTGAGAGAGTACTGTCACAAAAGGCAATGTTGTCAAGACAACCAGAGTACTGTATGATTGCTGTTTAGGAGTGCTAAGGATGCTTGGCCAGCAAGGGGGGGAGGGTAACATCAGAGGAAGATCAGTGTCTCTTTTGCACTGATGGATGAAGGAAGTCATAATCTGCAGGAAAATTATCTGCCAAATTGCATCCTCTAATCCTGATCTTGAACTTCATATCTATATTCATTTTAATGATGAAGATGGAGAAGTAAATAACACTAATTGGGGCATTTTGAAATAGTACCAAAGTGGAGAATATTTTAAAATCAAATTAATAACAGAATGAAGAGAAACGGGCATAAATAGGTGAGCAAAGCAGTAATGCTCATTACAAGTACACAAACAATAATATAGTACATAGATGGACTGATATTTAGTACTGGATTCATGGTCTGGAATAAGCAGAGTTTTGTTTTGTTTTAATTGGAAATAACATTTCACTAGCAGGCAGAAAACATAATAATTGGCTACTGGGGAACATTTCCTAATGGAAATGATAGACTCTGGGTATTCTTGCGCTTTTGAGATTTGATTTGATTGTAGGAAACTAATAACTTTCATTAAAAAAAATCATGTTAGTGATAGATTGAGATGTTTGATGTAAAACTTAGTGCTGGTTTCTAAAACAGTTATGGAGCCTACTGGGCAGATTGGAAATATCGACAATATATTAGTAGTTATGAACGTGTATTTTGAAATGAACAAGCTATGGGGCTGTCAGGATTTGATTAAACAGCCAGGCTTAGAACCATACGTTTACATTTGGATTTCTGTTGTCAACGGTACATTTAACACGGCCAGAAACTACATCTGGACTAGCAGAATCTGGGCAGGCACAAACGTTGATATTCAACAAGCTTTAATAGGGCCTATGGCTTCCACACCACAGACCAAATTCAATATCTAGTCAACAGTACATTTTTGCCCAATAGATATTAATATTTATTATCCCCTTCAAGGCATTTTGGACGTTAATGAAGACTCAGGGCCGAGGTGGACCCTTTGCCAACTTCAAGGCCGTTTTGAGACGGAAAGACCCAGTGCCAAGTTTAGGCTGTAGGTCTGCGGTGTTTATAGACTTGGCATCACGTTGCACCAGGAGTTCTAGCAATAAATATTCTTTAAAGAGCCTCACAAATCTTCTCGAGCATCAACTATCTCTTCGCAAATAACATTTTAATGAGTTAAATGTAAATAAGCCCAAACCACAAATAATAGATTGCTCTGGACTTACAAATGAGGGGAGAAAGAAAGTGTGTGGTGAGCTGGGACCAGAAACTGTAACTGTAGCTTTTGTTAAATGCTCGACGAAGAAATCATTCGGTTCAAGAAACGGTTTATTGAGTGCCTCTTTTCTGCTGGATGCTCTCCTTGGGTTGGGTCAACTGCTCATTAGGTGGGAATTTGACCCAGTCTCAAAGCTTTATTTATTTTCTTGTGGCAAATTTGGTTTCTTTCCTCTTTCTGTGCGCCCCACCTCCTTATTTCTCAAATTTTATGTATTTTAAAATGACTATACACTCATATGTACATATTATATATATATATATATATATATATATATATATATATATATATATATATGTATGTATTTGCAATATCTTCCACAGCTACCTTTTTCAGAGACTATACTCAAATGTTATTAGAAAAGTCTCCAGTGAGGCTGGAGGTCATCCTAGCTACCTGTGAGGAAATCAGACCTCAGAAAGTTGACTTGGGTTATAGTGAGAACTTTGCTTCTAGAACCTGTGTCTTCTGATACTCAGTGCTCTGCCTTCACCACTACTTTGCAAGACCTCTCCTCGGTCAGGCCACATTGCCTTCTACTGGGCCATCTGCAAGGGGCCTCTGGGATCTGACAGCTTCCCTTTTCAATTCCTTGTGCACAATTTATTGAGAAAATACCTGTTCTTTCATTTAACAAATCTGTAACTATATGTACCAGGTGTGTTGCTGGGGGCTGGGCACCTGCCTGTCTCTGGCAGGAACAGCTGCATATTGGAAGGACCCAGTGTGAAATGAAAATGCAGGTCCCCAAGTTTGAAATAATTAAGAATTTCAACCTGGCAAGAACAGGACGTTAGAGCATGTGCGGGGCTCTCTGAGCCCAGGGCCTGGGTGGCTGACTGCACAGGTGGCATACCCATGATACTGACCCTGGAGTAATTTCCATAAACCCATTCCATTGTGTGACCCCGCTTATACATTTCTCAGTGGTCCCCAGTAGTGTTTGAATTCCAAGAACCCTCTACTTTTTGGTCAAAATTTGACTTTCCATCCTTATTTTTCACGCTTCCACTAAGTGAATGCTCTTACTACCTAATTAATGGAGATGTAGGGGGTGGGGAAATCCATTTTCTTAGCATCAGAAAGCAGAATGGCAGACTGAAGAAGAGGTCTTGGTGAGTCCCTCCAAAAGGGAGAAGTTATCCTTAGGAAGGCACTCAGATAGGGAGAGAAATAGGGAAGCTCTTCTAACAGAACAAAGAAGTGATAAAGGAGGAGAGCCACAGGGCAGAGCCCCATGGGTACAGTCTCAGGAAGAAAGTCTCTTGGCTTCTCCAGCAGTAAAATTTCCCAGAGAAGAAACCATTTGAATGGAGGTCTATATTTGTGTATGGGTGATTGTATCATGGAAACCACTACTCAGACCTTGAGGCTGATATAGAGACATAGTAAATTTATCCATTTGCCATGAGGAATGTAATTGTCATAGGAACCAGAGTACTCAAGACCTCAGTGTTCTCTCCCTGTAGGTCAGCCTGTAAGGGAAGCTAAATTCTGATCAGGATACTTGCATCAGAACGTAGAACATTAGTCTGACGTATTGCAGTGTTTCCTGTCAATAGGCTAAATTAGATTTTTTTTTTCCCACCACTATAAGAAAGATCTTGACAATGGGCTATAGTATTCTGGTTCTACAGGCTAAGCCTGTTGCTTGCTCAAATGCTTTGATGAGTAGCTTATATGTGTCTTTCTGTCTCTTCTTTGCAGCTTCCATATTTCACCAAGCCCACCACCTTGGAACGTCATATTCTTTCTTTGGATTTATGAATGAACTCTCTCTGATCCTTATCAGATCCTTTAGGTTTAGGCCTTTAATGTGATCTTGAAAAATCAAGACGACTTCTTATTATTCTTCTTATTTTCTTCTTTTCCTGTTTCATTGATGACTACTTAATTTTTGCTTGTGGACAATTAGAGACAAATCCTGGTCATTGTTGGTGTGGCAGGATATGGTGGCAATTACTGAGTCCTTTGGTTGGAGGTGACAACGTCTTCAAAAAAGAAATTGGACATCAAGAGAAGTTTCTAGTCACAGGAAAAACCAGCGTGAGTTTGGAATGGGAACACTTGGGGAGAAGATCACTGGTGTGGATTCAGTTGGGGTGGCTGTAGTATACTGACCTATTGGTATAAAGAATTTACCTCGATGATCATTGGGCCCAGATCCATGGCAGTGGGCTAATATAAATGCAGGGGACTGATATTTCTGTTCTGGTGAGAACAAGATGGTGTTAGTTAGACCTAATATAAACTAAAGACATGGATGCCTGAGCCTTGGAGAAAAGTCCAGACACATGAGTCTGGTTAATTCTTTCTGGAAAGCCCAGTCCTGTTCTGGTTGATGGAACCAGCAGAGAAGGTGAAATTTTCACTTTGCATCTTGTTGTCTAGTCTACCCTTCTTTCTAGTAGGAGGGAAGCAAATTGGAGCACAGAAATGTTTTTCTTATAAACATTTAATGACCATCTTAATTGACAGGCACGCCCGTATTTTTCTTTTTCTGTCATATTCTGACAGAATTAAAACAAAATTTTATTTTTAAAAGCACTACACACCTCCCCAAAGAAAAATAAACACGTAAATAGCTTTCAGAGTGGTTGTATCACTGGTTTCAGAGAGATTTTGTTAACAAATTCAACTTTTGTCCTTAGAGTAACCATCACCTTATAAATTCAAACCAAGATATTATTACGTTCTCAGTAAGACAAGAAATAGACTAGTTGTTTAGTTGCCAGGTTTTTTCTCTCATACCCAAGATAAAGAAGCAGAAAAAGGGCATAAGCCCTTCGACTTGTTGTGTTGCATAAAATGTAACTTTAGGAACTAAATTCTGCAAATACATGTGAATGGGGAATTTGCAAATGGCTCCATTCTGTTCAGTAATGAAACATGAATCAAAGTGTCCAATTTTACTTTAGTGGCACTAAATCAATGTTAAGCCTTTGTTTTCACCAATCCATACTTCTGTTCCTATCTTGATGTTTATAGTACAAATTATTTCTCAAGGAGTTTCTTCAGAAAAGTTGAATTACCCGAATCATGAAAAACACAAGGACATTTAGGGTTATATTTGAGTCCTGCTCTAGTATGTGTCTGGGCTCAGGCTGTGGATCTAATTTACATATGATCATTATGGAACAAGATCTCTCAGTGAAATAAGCGAGTCGTCCTTGACGTGAGTAACGAGTGGATCTCCTTACGTTACCCAGCACTCTACAGCATGTTGTTGGGTCGTTCAATGTTTTTTATTTTGGTAAACTTTCCTTACATGTGAAAAGTACAAAGGCAGTCGGTTCTGCTACAACATGACATACACGTTCCTAAAAGTCACCCTCCTATGCAAAACCACACAAAATAAAAGACAAAGAGTTTGTGGGGAAAATGAAGCTTAGGGTGTGTAACACTCAAAATCTTCGTCACTGACACATAAAAGGATAGAAACTGGATAAAACAGGCAGTGTGATCCCATACCTAATAAAGGGCTAAGAAATGCATAAATACATATACGATGCATAAATACAATAAACATGGCACTGAATCTTCAGTTTGCTTGTAGACTTGTTATAGCTTGTGTACCCGTGAAGTGGTAGAAAGACAGTTCTTCTGAAGTCATGGGAAGGTTATCATGTGGATGGGGAATGGCTCCGAACCCTCGAGTAGACTGAGGGAGCTGGTAGATGCTTGTTTGTGAGTTTTCTGTATTTCCACTCAGCTCAGCTCAGTTTAGATTTTCTGCTTTCACCTAGTGCTTCTTGCAGATGAAACTATAAGCAACTCAGAAATTCAAGACCCTTTTTATGCTCCAATTTTCCCCTAACATATCAATTGCGGCAGAACAAAATTTCCATTTCAAAACAATCATTCATAAAAGGAACTGACTGTATCTTTTTCTAAGTCACTGTCCTAGCATCATTGTCATTGTTGTTACCTTAACACTTTCCTGAGTTGATTGTGTAATAACTTCTTGGGCAAAATTTTTATCTTTCAGAATAATATTTTATTAAAACAGAATTTTTTAAAAGATTTTATTTATTTGAGAGAGAAAGAGTGAAAGAGAGAACACAAGAGGGGGGAAGATCAGAGGGAGACGCCAACTGTCCACTGAGGGGGGAACCTGATGCAGGATTCGTTCCTAGGGCTCTGGGATCACAACCTGAGCAGAAGGAAGACACTTAACCGACTGATCCACCCAGGTACCCTATTAAACAGAATTTAATGGAAAATCTGGGAAATAATTTTTGTCTTTCAGAAGAATGTTAAAATGTATTCTATTAGAGAGAGAATGTACACGATGATCTTTTAGCCCCCATGAAGGTTTTGTTTTTAGCTTGCAGAGTCTCCTCAAAGTGGGGTGCCTTTTGCTCTTCCCACACAGACGATGCCTAACGCATGTGTTGGTTTGACTTGACTCAGAGTAAGTGGTGAGTCCTAGCCAAGTAAGGTTGATTGGCCAGAGCTCTTACCCGTTAGTATTTTCAGAAAAAAAGCTGAAGGTTGGGTGATGGGTGTGCTAACTAGATGGGAGAAATCCTTTCAGAATATATAAATGTGTCAAGTCACCACGATGTACAATAGAAGTATTTCATAATTTTGTCAATCATACCTCAGTCCAGCTGAACCTTAGGAACAAGAAAAACAGAATGAAAACACTGAGAATTACCATTTTTGATATCCTTTTAAAATTGTTGATTAAAAATTTGTTGAATTATTTCAATGACTTGCCATGAAATATGTGTATGTTCCCATAAAGACAATGGCACCACATTCAGGCATGAGGGCGGTAGATAGAATTTGAGGAGAAAACACGTGGGTGTGTTACAAAAAGATGCATGTGCTTGAATCTATCTGTGTTTGGCCTGCAGGTTTCTTTTTTCTGCAGCAGTGAAACCACCCCACTGTCCGAGGCGAGGAGCACTGAGGAGATGCCCACTCTGTTTGCGGTCTCCACGTGCTCTTTGACCCTTTCGGAGTCTGGTGGATAATCAGTTTCTCATAGGATTTGAGAGTACTCAATTTTCAAAGCACAATTTATTGAGGTATCTGTGACACTGATTGGATTACTCTCCTATAAATATATACAACATAAATCGTTTAGAGCCTTGCTCCCAAACAAAGCTTGGATGTTTTAGTCCATTTTCTTTCCTTCCTCCTCTAATTTCTTAGTTCAGAAAAATTAGTAGAGAAACTAGTAAAGTGATTACCCTAAGAATAGTAAGAGATCTGCATAATTTTTCCCTAGAAATTAAAATTCCAGACGTGGACATATAGTGATCAGTAGGCTTCTTGATGGTTTTCTGCAAAGTCAGATCACAGAGAAGTGAGTAGGAAGTTTGGGGTGGTGGAGACCAGGAAGAGTAAGCTTGAGGAGTTTGTTGACTTAAATCACAGGAATATTGTTCTTCTCGTAACCATGATTGCCAGGATAGTTTTATTAGAACACAGAAGCTCGAGAATACAACCAGTTCAATACCAATACCAATACCAACTCAACACTAATTTCAACACCAATCTCCAAAGGTCGTACTGATTTAAATTGAAACCGAGACTCATCAACAAAAAAAGACACCAGATTATAGGTATAGTACAAAGCCTATTTAACTACTGAAAATATAAAATGAAAAAAACGATCTTACCTTTATTTTTAATGATTTCTTGGTTTGTAATGACAGAAAAAGAAACATTATGCAATGCTGAAATCTCACATTCTCTAAATAAGCTTTTCAGTTAAAAAGTAAATCAATATTATATTATTGTGTAAAAATAAAAAATACAATATTAGAGAAAAATAAATAACAAGATATTATTTACTTACCTATATGTAAAATTAACAAGATTTAAAGCATTCAACTTATTCTTTTTAAAAGATTTATTTATTTGTTTATTTGAGAGAGAGAGCGAGTGAGCTCATGCACATGAGTGGGGGGAGAGGCAGGGGAGAAGGAGAGAGAGTCCTCAAACAGACTCCCTGCTGAGTGGGGCTTGATCTCAAGACCCTGGGATCATCACCTGAGCCAAAATCAAAAGCCGGCCGCTTCACTGACTGAGCCACCCAGGTACCCCTAAAGCATTCAGCTTATAATCAAACATTTGATTCCAAGAAATTTCACACTCTTTTATCAAAAGGGCAAAAGGGCATAAAACCATGAGCAGAGTCCAGTATATAGGAATAGGTCTTGTTTTTGTAGTAACTAGCATAATATCAAATAAGGGCAATGATATAAGATGTATTTCATTACACGCACCAGAAGTCTGAAGTGAGGTACCAGGAAACTACCGTGAGTCACCCCAGCCAAACTTGATAGAGCAATTGCTAGCATTCGGGGGGTATCGGAAGTTTGCTACCGAAACCTGTATTGCGGTGTAAGCAGAAAGAAGCTGAACTCAGGAGCTGTCAGGGCCCGTGTCTCTTGTTGTACGAAGGCAGCCAGTCAGTCTGCAGTGAAGAAGAACAAGGGTAATGAACACAGAGATGCAGAAATCAGGAGCAGGTGTAACCCTGCCCTGTCCAAGCCCATGGAACTACCACCCGCACCCCCAATTCCACTCCAAGTTTGCTCTTTTATCTGGTCCATCAGTTGCATGAATCGAGGTATTTCTGCTTCTGTTTAAGCTGTCTCGGTTCCTGCCAATGGCAACCACACCTCTGTACGTTCCAGTTTGTTTACCCCACACTTAGGGTGCTGTGTGGCTCCCCCAAACACTAAAATGTTCTCTTAGCACCACCCTGAGTGATTCATCTGATGCTTCTCCTGGTTAGCTCTCCATAGAAAGTAGAATGGCTAAGTCGTAGAAGACACTGCTTACTTGAGTGGGAGAAAATAACATTGCTCTCTAAAGGACCAAATGGGTACTGACTAGCTCCTTGTGAGTCCGGGGAGAGACAAATTCTTTCCCAAGGCAGAAGCAGGGTGCCCTGAAACTACTCATTGTTGGGGTTTTTTGCTGAATAAAGAGAGCGTTGAGAATATGCCCAGGCCGGTCTACTGAGGCAAGGTTGAGCAAGGGGACGCTAAATCGCTCTGCTGGAAAAGAGACAAAACGAGTATTAAAATGGACAAAAGTCAGAGTAAGGCCAAGCGGTTTAACAGTCTATCTGTAACTGAGTCACTACCTACGACAATGTGCGAATGTGCAGACACAACCACCTTCTTCCCACACAGAGGGTTCTTGGTTTCTGAGTGACAAATTTGTGGTTAGCAGAAACTTTGTGTCATGTTCAGGGTTGGGAAGTTAAACTTCTTTGCACTGGTTTTGACACTTTCATTATATTCATGAGTAAGCTTTTTGGGGTCAAGTTTATTCATTTTGGCTCATGGCCTTCTGGGACACGTCGGCTCCACATTTCAGACCATCCCTCCTTTTGGGATCAATCGAGTTACTTCCTGAAAAACTATTTCTGCTCATATTTATTAACCGTTTTATTGACTGGGGGCTCTTCAATGCAAATTAAAAGTCACACTCATTTAAATGCTGTAGTTCTAGGTTGAGATGATACTAAAGTGAGGGCATGGGGACACATTTTCGCTTATGGGCTTTGAATTCTGTATGGTTCCCTCAAGGAAGTTTTTGACATACATGAATTTTGTTGAATGTGTATTCATTTTTTAAAGTTACTTTAAGATTTAAGATCCTTGAGGGTATAGACAACATTATCTCTAAATTATAGCAATAAACTACTATTATTTTAGAAATCATACATAAAATATATTACAAAAGACCACAGAGCAGACTAAGAGTCTTGAGTCCCAGGCTGACAACTCCTGAGTCAAAGAAAGAATTAGAAGCATTTTTGTGCAGTTTTAAAGTGCAGTGACTGAGTTGGGAATAAGGTTAATATAGAGCAAATAATATCATACCATTAATTAAGAAGTAATCTGAAAGGGTCTATATTTCCACTTCTTTCTTTACTGAAAAACAATTATTTTGAGTTGCAGCCTCTTAGTTTGGATATTATTAGTAAACATTGGCTAATTTTGCTCTATCTTGGTATTACAATATCGGGTTTGTACCTTTCATGACTTTAAGGAGCTTAAATTTTAAACTAAAGAAACATTGCGTATTCCCAGGGATGGTTCCTTGTAACAGTAAGTGATATTTGCTTAATTCTGGCACATTAGATTAAGTTTTTGGCAGAAGACAATATGTTTTTTCCTATGACAGGTTATTCCTAAAATAAATCTATGTTTTAATTTAACCCTTTGATGCACTCTCATCCTGTGAATAATGCCATTTTAATGAATTTTACATTAGTTCCAAAAATCCTGAGCAACCTAATACATTCCTATAAATTCCAAACTTTGGGGGTTTCAGTGCCAAGCTTTTAAATCCAATTTAATAATAGTAAAAAAAAAAAAAAAGTCTGTGTTTTTGTGATGGTTTCTGAAATGTATATCATTTACAAATATAGTTTACAAACAGTTAAAGTCACTGTTGACTTTAGGACAAGTTGATGTCTCTCTTTCTCTCTCTCTCTTTTTTTTTTTTTTAAGATTTTATTTATTTATTCGACAGAGATAGAGACAGCCAGCGAGAGAGGGAACACAAGCAGGGGGAGTGGGAGAGGAAGAAGCAGGCTCATAGCGGAAGAGCCTGATGTGGGGCTCGATCCCATAACGCCGGGATCACGCCCTGAGCCGAAGGCAGACGCTTAACCGCTGTGCCACCCAGGCGCCCCTCTCTCTTTCTTTAATCAATAATTTTTCTGATTTTCTTGTTTCACTCTTAGTGTACAAACATGGAGCAAATATATTTTTAGCAACTCTTAAAGATAGTGATTGTAGGGGGAGATCAACTTTGTTGCAAAGACACTTTCCAAGTCCAGGTTTCAGGGGAAGAAGAGGGCTCATTGCCATAATAAAGGAGGATGAGGGCATGGGAAGGGGTGCAGTGCTGCAGGGTCATGAGGGAGGGGCAGCAAATGTCTGGGAATGGAAAGCATGCAATTAGGACAAGACACAGTTCAATGAAGATTTCTTTTTAGTGGCTTCCTAGGGATGCTGTGGAAGCAAACTTTCAACAATCCTGCCCCAATTTTACTGTGTTCTAGGTGCAGTTGGATATCTACAGAAGCTGGTGAAGGAGCTGAAATCTGAATTAAGGGTACACAGAGGTCAAACAGGATTAAGCTTTGCAACAAGGGTAAATTTATATTTCTTTTGATGATATACACAAAAGTAAATGTTTACAATTATATTTTATCTAATTAAAAAACCTGGTCTTAAGTGGTATGCTGTCTGTATAGATCACATTAACAGAAATGCAGTAGAGTCATAAAAATTAATTAAAAGAGATTAAATTGATATTAAAAATGTTGGAAGGGAACTAATTTGCAAACTGCAGTAACACATCTTAAAATCCTCTCCTCCATTCTTTTCTCTACCAATATCTCCCATATCCTGTATCTGCTTCTCCAAATCCCTCACTCTCCAACCCCCGAGCTGGTCTCCATTCCCATCTCAATCGCCACTCAAATCTTCTCTAAACCCAATAAGTAGCAACAGATATTTGTTGAACATAAACAACGTCTGAAGCAACTTGATGAATGAGAAAGATATATTGGTGGGTAAACAAGAAAAGCAGTCTTGTTCTCACGATCCTCTGCTAGTCATTCTAGTGGGGGAAAGAGACAATAAAAAAGAAAGATGCATAAGTAAAGTATATACAGTTATATAGTTATAAATAATAGATAGTAATAAATAATAAGAACCAAAAACAGTGATAGTGAGTCTCCAATGTCTATTGGAGGGAGTGGCCAGTCGAGTTCTTGCTGTGAGGAGGGGAGTGCCGAGAAAAAGCAGGCCATGCAAATATATGAGGAGAAAGCATTCCAGATTGAGGGAACATAAAGTACAAAAAATCTGTGTGTGGAGTAATCCTGGCATGTCCAAGGATGGGCAAGGAAGCCTTTGTAGCTGAAGGAGACAGTAGAGCAGAAGGTTAGTAAGAAAAGGGATCAGAGAATGCATGTGACTTTACAGGTAAAGGACAGACTTTTCTTTTTATTCTGCATGAGATGGAGGCCATTGGGAATTTCCGAGTAAAAGAGGGACACTAACTTACTAAGTTTTAACAGGCTCTGAGTTGAGAAAAGAAGCATTAGAGTGAAGGGAAGCAAGGGTAGACACAGGAAACTCAATTAGGAGAATTTTACAATAGTTCAGGAAATACTGGTGTTTTGGACCAGGGTGATGATAAGGGGGTCATATGAAGTAGCAGGATCTTGAATATATTTTGAAGGCAGCACCAACGGGATTATTTTTGATAGACAATTTGGGAGTTGAGAGAGAGATGATGGAGTTGTTATTATTTATGATAGCAAGGACTGAGGATGAGTTGGTTTGGGGAAAAATACCAAGAACTCAGTTTGGGATATAATTAAGTTTGAGATGCCTACTATATACTCAGATGGATAGGTCAGGTAGGCAGCTGGATACATGGATTTGGGTCTGGATTTTGAAGGGAAGTCTTTGCAGGAGATATGAATTTGGGAAAACAGACATGGTGTTTCATGCCATGGAGCTGGGTGAAATCCCTAGGGGAGTGAATACAGATGGCACAAGGAAGAGGTACAAAGACTGAGCTTTGGGCATTGCAACATTGAGACATGGAGCGAAGAAAAAGAATACAGAAGAGACAGGAAAGAAGAGCCGGGTAGATAGGGAGAAAACAGGTGCAGGCATGGATCTGGAGGCCAAGGGAGGAAAGCATTTCCAGAGCGAGGGTGTGATCAGATGGGTTAACACTTCTGATAGGACAATTCTGATGAGAACTGTAAAATGATCATTAGATTTAATGATATGGGGTCATTAGTGGCCTTGAGAAGAGCAGTTTCAGTGGAGTGAGGGAGACAAATCGTGATTGAAGAATGGTCAACAGAAAGGGAAAAATTGGAGAAAGTGAGTTATAGAATGTCCTTTTGGAGGAGTTTTGCTAAAAGGGAAGAAGAGAGAGGGGATCAACAGTTGAGAAGGAAAGTGAGGTCAAAAGAGAGCTTTTATTTTATCTATCTACCTTTCAATGGTCTATCTATTCACTCATTCATATTTAATCCTGGGAGAAATGTTTATAGGCCAACAGATTAATCCATTAAAGAGGGGGAAATGATGACTCTGGAGAGGGAGAATGACCTTGCAGGGGCACGAAAGGACAGGGACCTAACACAGAGGTGCAGGGTCTGTCTTGGCTGGGAACATTGGAACGACAAGGTCAGGAGTCTGGACCCTGCTTCAGCTCCTTCTACTTTCTCTTTTTCTCCTTCTCTCCAATGGCTCCATAATCCAAATGTAAATTATCCCTTCCAAGCTGGAACACAAAGACTCTTACCCCAAACGATCCAGTGCGGAAGAATGGTGAAGAGGCCATGGAAATCTATAAAGGGAGGTGGTCGAGCATAGAGCAGTTGCAGAGTCGGCATACTTCACATTTAACATCTTTTTAAAAAATCTCTTAGAAATTGTTTATATTTGCAAGCTGGAGTGATTAATGATTGCATTTCAATAAAATAATTTTGTCTCTGTCCGCTGCATGGACAATGAGTTGAAAATTGAGAAAAATCTATATAATCACTAATTGTTTAGATAATGCTATGCCCATCAACAACTTCACTCTTTTTCCACGGCTGAATTGACTGACTGTTTTCTCCCACTGGAAGGACACAATATGGATTTGAAGGCTTGCACAGGACCCACGATAGTCGGATACCATATCAAGGGGCCCTATTGTTCTACATTAAACATTTCCTTTTGTTTGAAGTTTTCTCAGAAGGCCATTACTAAATAAAAGGAGGGGGAGGAGAACTTTGGAATCTTTTGGTAAAGTTAAAGATAGATCAGGAAGCTGCTGAATATGGAGATCCTTCAGATATGTCAGCTGAAGAATAGTGAACAAACAAGGGCAGATAGCTTTGATCACTGCTACCAGCTAAACATTCTGGATTGAGATAATTACCAGTCATCTGTGACAACGGATGAGGATTTGATCTGGAATATCTACTCACAAAATGAAGACAGCTTAACAGGTTAAGCTAATGAACTTGTATTTAACTTCAGAGACTGTTATTTTAAAATTATATATTCATATATATAATTATGTACATGTATGTATTTTATATATAGAATATATTTTATCTCTAAAGATAATATCTCTAGTTATATCTAATATGTATTATCTCCAGAGATAATATCTCTAGATATATTTAACATATTATTAGAGATAATATCTCTGGACATAATATATGTTATATATAAAATATATATGTGTATAAAATATATTTAATATATGTGTGTATAAAATATATATTTTAACAGTGTATATTCATACATACATAATTATATAGATGTATATATTACATATTATCTCTAGAAATAGCTCTAGACATAATATGTATAAAATATGTGTGTGTATAAAACACATATTTAACACAAATTTTATGGTAAAAAGCTTTCCTACACAACTTCATTGCTGGGACAGAATCCTTGTACCAGACACAATAGAGAAGATTCTTGCTCCCCTGAACTGGGAGAATGTTTCATGGTCTTCTACTTGCATAAGCCTCCTTAAGGCTCTGTTTCTGATTTTGAAATCACAATTTTTTTTCCGGATTTATTTATTTATTTACTTGTCAGAGAGAGAGCATGAACAGGGGGAGCAGCAGGCAGAGGGAGAAGCTGGCTTCCTGCTGAGCAAGGAGCCTGATGTGGGGCTCCATCCCAGGACCCCAGGATCATGACCCAAGCTGAAAGCAGCCACTTCACTGACTGAGCCACCCAGGAGTCATGTTTTTTGTTTTTGTTTTTTTTTAAGTATTTTTTTTTTTAAATTTATTTTCAACAGAGATAGAGACAGCCAGCGACAGAGGGAACACAAGCAGGGGGAGTGAGAGAGGAAGAAGCAGGCTCACAGCAGAGGAGCCTGATGTGGGGCTCGATCCCATAACGCCAGGATCACGCCCTGAGCTGAAGGCAGACGCCCAACCACTGTGCCACCCAGGCGCCCCTGTTTTTTGTTTTTTTTTTTGATTGAAGTTTTCCAAATTGATAAAGTCCAGGACTAAAAACACCTGAATCCACCCCTTCCTGTGATTATTTTTAAGTGTTCAGTCCAGAAAGACAATTGCATAATGCTGGTGTAGACATAATATAAAACCCCAGACTCATTCCATAGTCTCTCCTCCCCCAGCTCCATTCCAACTCGGATTTGAAAGTTTCAGTGTTTGGTTTCGGGGGGGGGGGGAGGCGGGCAGGTACTACAGGCTTCTCTTGTCCTTGCTTCCCTCCTGCTCTGGTTCGCTTCTGCTCTTGACCTTGCTAGGGTTGACCTTGGGGGGAATAATCACAGGGGGTTGGCACAGCAGCAATGTGGAATGGGTGTCCGCTGGCAGAGCAAATCACCGCAAACTGACCCCTTTACTCTTAAGCACGAATGCTTTCGTGCGGTTCTCGGCAATATTTTCTTCTGAAGCTTCTTTGCTGCTCCCCTGATGAGGACATTATCTTCCCTGGGCTGGCCACCCATGGCTCCTCCTCTGCCTCTAGGTTCCTTCTAATACCTACCCTCTGTTTTGATGCCCCTTTGCCCTTTCAGTTAGAACCCTTCTAGGGGTCTCTTTTTAAGGGCTTCCCATGGTAAGGTCTATGTTTGGATTTTGAGAAACTTCTCTGGGTGTAGAAATGCAGCTTGACATAATACACTCCCTTCTCCTTTTCTGTAGGCCTTGAATTTCTCAAGTCACTTTCCTTTGGCTTGAGATTAAGGGGAAACATCACCTCTGCTTCCCCATGGGTGTGTGTGGATCAACACAGTTCACCGATACCTCACTCTGAAGAGATCTGCTCAGTCATTCAATCTTTTTAGGCTGAGGTGAGCAACCAGCTTACGCCAGCAGGACCAGTGTGAGACTGCTGTCCCCTCTCCTCCACCCCACTTAAAAAATCCTGAAGGAGTGGCTTAGCATCTGTCTTCAAATGTAAGTGTACTTAGAGCTTATTGTTTTGTGCTTTACCTTAGCGAGATTAAGTTGAAGCAGAAAGAATGGCATGTAATAACGGGGTTTTACTCCCAAAATGGAAAACACAGGAAAATGGGAGATGAAACAAGTCTGAAAGAACATTTTGTCAAATGGAACCAATGTACAAAAATGGCAGGATAATCCTGTAATGTGAGAAGGTGACCACCGAAGTCTGGAGGGCAGTGTGCTCAGAATAAAACCTTTCTATTTCTGACTTGACAAATCAGGCACATTTTTATTTAAAGTGGTCTATAATTTCCTTTTCTAATCCAGGTTTTGACTTCTAGGTAGTACACTTAAAGACAGAAAGGGTAGCTGTAAGAAAAGGTGAAGTCTAAGAACCAATGGATATTTTTTTCATGTTGTAAATACACCCACAAGAAAGAATCTCTCTTGGTTTCCCATGATTTGATAATCTAGTGATTTCCTTAGTCAGAGGGATTCAATTCCATAGCATAAACTCCAGACCTCTACAATAGGTTAGAAAAATTTACCATCCAAACACCCGGCAGGTTAATTTCTAGCCTAAAATGGTCCTCATAAAGAAGTAAGATTTTATGGAGATAAGAATCTCCATTCATATTGTATCTGGAGTGGAAATAGAAGCTCATTAGTTTAAAAGATTGCATGGAGTTACTGGGATAAAATTATTCAAATGTTAAATTCTTTTAAACACAGATGATCCTTGGTTATCCGTATCATATTGGGGCATTTGGTTGTCAATTATCTCAGACTTCACACACTGGTTTGGCAGGTAGACCAACAAAGGACTCACACTTGTAGATACTGATGTGCATTTGTTTTTTTTTTTTTTTTTATTTAAGATTTTATGGGATCATGACCTGAGCCGAAGGCAGACGCTTAACGGCTGAGCCACCCAGGCGTCCCCTGATGTGCATTCTTAAATTGGATTCATCTGCCATAAAACCTACATTGAAATAATCTGCTAGGCATTTTTTACCGTGGCCGGCCTGGTAGTGAGTTTGAGTATGCCAGGCAAACCAGTTAAGACATCTCGCGATAGGCATGAACACTCTCGCGAGACCTGAAGATACCACAGCCCCAGTGACTAGAGGGAGGAGAGGACGACCGGAAGTCTTTCATCTTGAGCTCAAGCCCCATGCTGATAGGGCGCTGACTTTCATTGTGGGAAACCGTTTTCCAGGAAACAGGAAGCCAGCCACCTGGCTGGAAGTCCCACCTCCTTGAACTCTCCTACTCTTCGAGAAGTTTTTTTTGTCATTTGTGCTTGCCTTTGCTCCCTTTCCTTGTTTTATCCTTATAGTAGGAAAGAATACTTTCAGTGTCTCCCCCACTACCTCTGCTGAACCGGTTGGACATCTCATTCCCCAAGTTGGGATTCCCGCCTCACACCCCTATGTAGCCGGGAAGAGGGTCCTGGGGATGTTTGGACTCCTAGGACACTGAGGGAAGGAAAGAGAGGGCACAGAGTCTCTCTACTGCACCTGCTACCAGACGCGGCCTCCCCAGCCTCTCCTGTCCGGCTGCTATGCACCCCAAGGCCTTCCTTCTTTGCATGCTTGTAGTCACTATGCTGTGGGGAGCGGCCCCCATCCGGGGGCTCATTCGAGCGACTTCTGACCATAATAACAGCATGGACTTTGCAGACCTTCCAGCTCTCTTTGGGTCTGCCTTGAGCCCTGAGGGACTTCAGGGGTTCCTTGTGGAGGCTCAGCCAGCCAATGCCTGCAGCCCCGTTGCCCCGCCACCCCAAGCCGCGGTCAACGGGTCAGTCTTTATTGCACTTCTTCGGAGATTCGACTGCAACTTTGACCTCAAGGTCCTAAACGTTCAGAAGGCTGGGTATGGTGCAGCTGTGGTACACAATGTAAATTCCAATGAACTTCTGAATATGGTGTGGAACAGTGAGGAAATCCAGCAGCAGATCTGGATCCCGTCTGTGTTTATTGGGGAAAGGAGTTCCAAGTACCTGCGTGCCCTCTTCGTCTATGAGAAGGGAGCTCAAGTGCTTCTGGTCCCAGACAATAACTTCCTCCTGGGCTATTGCCTCATCCCTTTCACAGGGGTTGTGGGACTGCTGATTTTGGCCATGGGAGCAGGGCTGATAGCTCGTTTTATCCAGCACCAGAAACAGCTCCAGATGAATCGACTGACCAAAGAGCAATTGAAGCAGATTCCTATACACGACTATCAGAAGGGAGACCAGTACGATGTCTGTGCCATCTGCCTGGACGAATACAAGGATGGAGATAAGCTGAGGGTACTTCCCTGTGCTCATGCTTATCACAGCCGCTGTGTGGACCCCTGGCTCACTCAGACCCGGAAGACCTGCCCCATCTGCAAGCAGCCTGTTCAGAGGGGTCCTGGAGAAGGGGAGCAGGAGGGAGAAACTCAGGGGCAAGTGGGTGATGAGGAAGGGGAGCCAAGGGACCACCCCGCCACAGAACGGACCCCCCTTCTGGGCTCCAGCCTCACACGTCCCACATCCTTTGGCTCCCTAGCCCCAGCCCCCCTTGTTTTTCCTGGATCTTCAATAGATCCATCACCCTCCCCATCCTCTTCTTCCTCTTCTGCTGTTGTCCTGGTCTGATATTCCCCTCCAGCTCCCCTCCCCTCTGGAGACCTAATTGCAGGGTCCCTCTTCCTCCTTTCAGTCTTCCCCTTTGTGGGATAGGGGACATTTCCACACCAGGTTTCTTTCTCCCTTACCCAACCCTATCCTTTTGAGGGGCATGGGAGTGGAAAGGGACAGGGTCTTCACTTACTGGGTTAATAAAATTATATTTGTGGAATAAAAAAATGTATTCAGATAACTATTCAGAGAGCTGTCAAAAACAATTTGAAAGAGCATATTTTTATAGTTTGTGTCAAGGATTAAAAAAATGAACATTATTTTAAATCACTCAGAGTGTCTTAAAGTTACTTTGGGATATTAACATTTCACATGTGGCCTCAGTGCAATTTCTCCTATCTGTAAAAATTTCAGTGCATTTTTTTAAACCATTTTTGAGAGGGGTGAATATAAATTGAGTAATCTACACTTCTGTAATCTAAATGTTTAATTGTCATCAGTTAATGCCTAGAGAGTGCAAAACTGTTGAAATGTCTATGTGGTCATGACAAAAAATAACTAGGTTGTAGGTCACCAGTCCTCTGCTCTTCTTCCATGTTAAGTGGCTGTGTAAATACAACAGATTTAATTGCTTTAGAGCTGCGGTCATTTAGCATTCGAACGTAGCTAATTGGGGTGGAATTTTTAAGAGAATTCCTTTTAGCTTTGTCTTTTCACATCTTGGAACTAAAAACCTCTTTAAATGAAGGAACCATGCCACCTGAAATGCTTTCCACCTGAGAGTGGTGATTCTTCTGCCATGTTTTCTGTCTGGAGCTGCCTCTGTGTAATCGTGTAAGACAGGAGTTTGCTAATAAGGGGTCACTAACTCTACCCTTCCTTTTTAGAAATTAGGGTCCTTTTTGCCTGTTAATGATTGTTAATGTTAGCTGAGCACGTTCTTATTTGTATGCCCAATTTCCGCTCACCTCAATCTTCCCAACACTGCATTGGTAATGCAAACGATTAAATACTCTCAGTGTAACTCCGTGATTTGGATTAGAGCGTTCTCTTGCATGCAAGCCTTGAAATAAGTCTTACCACACACTGAAAGACTTCTACATTGGAAAACAGAATCAAGAGTTAGAAGAAGAGGTAGTATTTAAGCTAATATATATAATTGTATTTCTATAAAGATGCATTTAAAATCACAATGTTAGAACTGAGATGGTTCTGTGAAATCAATTGTAAATTGTACTGCAATTGATTATTTGTTCTACTCATTAATGTTATGCTCCAGGCTTTCATTTTAATGTTTTTCACCATATGCATCCTTTGGCATGAGATTGTATTAAACTGTGTGCATTGAGAAGCATTATGCAGTATTGAGGGCCGCAGAACCATGGGGTCCTCAAGGAACAGATCCTGAGGTGAAGTTTTGTGTTTATAAGTTGATCAAGGAGTTAAGGAAACAGAACTGCGCAGAGAGAAAAGACTGGTTCACCAAAGAGCACTGTAGCTGGGATGGCCTTGGGGAGGTGTCCCAAATCACAGCAAGAGGGCAGGTCCTCATGCCCTTGAAGTGACCAGTCATTTCTCACAGGCTGACACAGGGGGAGAGGAGTGATCTTGTGGGTAGCTTTGTTCTGACAAGGAGAGTTTCTGGAGAGAAACTCACCTGAGAACTTTTGGTTACCAATGCCCTCAGTAGCTGGAGGAATGAGTGCTTCAGTCTTGAAGAGGGGGGTGGGGAGGGGTTTGGGCAGTTTCTATAAAGATTTACTAAGGGTGAGTGGATCCGAAGAATGACCAGCGTGAGAAACTTCACTAGCTCACTTTGTGCAGGGGTCCTTTCTGTTATAATTCAATACTCTGAGGTTAGTACCAGATGCGAACAACATTTAGAAAGTGCCTAATTAGTATCTGTACGGGCTTCCTCTAATGGGAAGCAATATGGAGAGAGTGGCCTTTGTTAAGCTGAACTGATGATGAGTTAAAAATAAGAAGCAAAGTCTGGGAAGTGTTTGCAATAGCATTTCCCCAGCTTCTGGGCCAGCAATGGGTGACTGTTGAGTGTTGCATGTATTCATTATGTGTCTCCTGAACACCTACCAAGGCTCGAGAACATTCCAGGCACTGCAAGGACCTGTGACACAGAGAAGAAAGATCTCATTCCCAATTCTCTGATAGGAGAAAACAATCAAGTGAACAGTCATTACGTAGTGTGATGCTTGCGACAAGCCATTAGAGAGGGCATGGGTGATCCAGGATTACCGCTGGTGGGCTGGAGTAGCTCACACTTGCTCAACGGAGCCAGTTGCTAATTTTTTGGACCTTGCCACATTGTTGCTAAACACAGGTGTTATTAAAAATTAAATTATATAAACTTACCATTAAATAAACGGTATTAAAAACAAAGTTAATACAGACTCAAAGCTCATCACTTCCTAATTGTTTTGCTCTTATTTACGCTCTAGGAGTCTTCATGTCTGTTAGGTCTGTGTAGATGCAGGTCTCATATAGTGGTGTGCTGCTGTATCTCCCGATGTCTGTGTCAGTGACCTTTCATTGGAGCCTGAAATTGGTCATGACAGGAGTATTTATAGCACAGAAATTGGCAAATGCTTCCCCCCACCACCTCACTTCATCAGGATTAGATTTATTGTTTTGTTGATTATCTAGACTTAAGGAAGTAATAGAGAAAATGTTAATAATGCAGATTAAACTTAAATCTATGATGTCACGTGTCCAGCCATTACATTACGAATAGCACCAAAAAATTGAGGAAATATCCTTCCAGGGTTTGAAAACTAGTATCTGGCAAGTAAGTCCTCATGTCATTGATGAATGAGTGAAGTTGTCAATACATCCACAATTTCCCCCTTTTGTTTTACTCATTAAGATAAACGGAAATATCAACTAATATTTATATCAGAACTATATTAGTTTGTCAATGGCATGAACAACTTCTGATTGGGAAGTAATCAAGCATTTATTCGTAGTCCAATTTTGTGAAATCATGGTTGAATTGCAATCATAGTTTGGCTACAAATGCAAGAGTTCAGTAAAAACCAGGCTAAGTATTCTGGGAGGATAAATTAGCTCTGTCATATGTACAATAAAGAGTATTGTGTATTTTATTATTTCCCAAAAAATGTGTACTAACATCCCTTTGCATCAGTAGAGATTATAATTACGTACATATACGCATCCCTGAATTTTCCCCTACGAGAGCAGGCTGTTAAACCTTTTCCGGCAAACCAGTGGATAAAGCAGAGCCGATACAGAAGTTTGCACAGTTATTGTAGGTGCGTGTAAGGGCATGTAACTCAATCAGGAAGGATGGTATGAGGGGAGAGAGAAGAGGAAAAGGAAGGTTTAGCTGAGATCGCTTGTCGAATTCAGATTCCTCCCCTTTCTCTCCTACTGTGTTCTGTTTTGCAGCAGATGACGATGAAGATAAAATTCACGGGCTCTCATTCTGCAATCAGCACTGCTGATCACAAATTCTCTGACTGTTGTGTGGACTGGTTGAAGGTACTCAAGTGCAGCACTTCTTATAGTCCTTCCTCCTGTTTTTGCTACAACCCCATTTTTGTGACAACCCAGTAAGCACTGTTGAAATCATCTGCTTTCCCTCGTGAGATGCTTCTAGGCAGCCTGGCTCTGTGTGGATTCTCTGTTCAGTGCTCACCATTCCTTGAGTTCTTCTGGGAAGCCTCTCCCACATCACTGGAAAGCACCATCTATCCATCACCCAAAATAGCAGGGCTACTTCCTCTAGGTCCTGGGTTCCATATTGGACGTGAGAGGGTTCATCACCTTCAAGAGACTGTGAGGGAGTATTTTACTCAGCACACCATAGGAGAGCATTTCTTTAGGTAAAATTCTGCTCTCAACCCTTCCAGATCATTTTTCCTAGGTCCCAGTTCTCAAATCATCCCCTCCTCCACGTTTATTTTGCTCTTTTCCTCACATAGATACACTTTAGTTTTCATAGAATTCATAAGATTGAATATTTGACAAATCAGAAATATCTTTGAGTTTAAATGTAAAAATTCGTGTTTTTTCTAGTCAAAACCATTTTTTAGTATTCTTTAAGACTCTAAACAAGTGATTAGTAAAATTGTTCTTTAAAGATGAATGTAGAATTATTATGGCTTCATTTCTTTCTTTCTTTTTTTTTTTAAAGATTTTATTTTTATTTATTTGACAGAGAGAGACAGCCAACGTGAGAGAGAACACAAGCAGGGGAAGTGGGAGAGGAAGAAGCAGGCTTCTAGTGGAGGAGCCCGATGTGGGGCTCGATCCCAGAGCACCGGGATCACACCCTGAGCCGAAGGCAGACTTTTAACGCCTGTGCCACCCAGGCGCCCATCATTTTTTTTCTTTAAACAGACTTTTTTTCTTTAAAAAGTTTATTGTACAGCACATCCCTAGGCTTTAAGTTTCTTGGAGAAAGAAACAATGAATTTTATCTAATTATCATGAGGTACTAGCTCAGTCACTGTCGTATACCTAAAATGAATACTTAAATATTTTAAAATCACTTCTTTAAAACTTGATTATATAAATGAGGTTGTAAACATTTTTTGGTAATTAATATGTCTTATATCAAATCAAGGTGTGGTGGAATGTTTTCAAAGATGCACTACAAGTTCTGCTGTCTGTTTTTCTCAGATAGTCATCCTAACCGCACATATTAAAAAATATCTATTCACCCATCCTTTCAACCAGCTGATCAACCAGTCATTCATTCTGTAAATACAGGCCTGTGTTCTAGTTATTATATAACAGTGTGTAAGATAGATCAGGCCCTGCTCTCATGGGAAGAAGAGAATAAGAAGCCCATTAAATAAAATGTGATAGAAAACATGTATCTCTAGTACTTCTCGGAGTAGAGGGCTTTAGGCCTTTAGGTGGGGAGGAAAGATCTAGAACAGTATGGGGGAGGAAATGCAAATTACGCTGCCACTCCAAAGGTGTAAAAGGGCTGGGCCCAGGAATGTGGAAGGGCAGCAGTGTTTAGGCAGACTGAAGCACAATGCCTGCAAAGCTGCAGGGAAGAGAATGTGACCTGTTCTAGGGACAAAAAGAATTGCAGTACTTCTAGGACTTGGATTATGAAGCAGAGAGGAAGGTTTGATGAGGCTGCCAGTGTGAGAAGAGGCTAGAATGTGAAAAGGCTCAATTAACTGGTTAGCGCATTTGGAGTTCTCATCATGACCGAAGTGCAGAGAATGGGTTACTGTGGAAGAGGGGGCGAGACTAGGGCTTGGGCGGCCAGTTAGAAGGTGGTCCAGTAATCCAGGTGAGAGAGGATGGTCACCTGACCTTAGGTGGTGGCTCAGGGATTGGGAAAAGAAAATGGTGTCATTCAGGTAAGCTCTTTGTTACGTAGGTCTGGGGGAACAAGAAAAGATCCAAATGAGAAGTCTTCAGTCAGAAGACAAAGGTGCAAATCTATTTCTGGGCAGGTCAGTTGTATCGTCCTTGTAAAGGTAATAATTTCTGATGATTTATTTTTGAGAGCTATTGTTTCATTTTTCCTTTTAGCAAAATTAACCTTTGTTAAAATTGAGGAGGCAGAAAAAAACAAGGAAATGTAAATAGAGGCGATACTTTTCCGGTAACCTGTACGTTTGCTATTTTTCTTGGGAACAAAATCAAAACAAGATGCCAGACTGTGCTTGATATAAGGGCCCTGTGAGCCCATGAATATGACACTGTTGGACAGACCGCACACAGAGCGAGGGTCGTTCGTGCTCTCCTTTGAAGGGGATGAAGACGGTGGATAAGCACCAAAAAGCTGAGAGGACATTTCCCGTCTGGAGCTTCCTTCCACTTGATTGAAAAAGGCATTAAGGTACTTGGAACGTTAATTTTGGAAGAAGACAAATACAGTAAATAATAATTGTTGCGCAAAGACATGGCACCATTGGCTTCTAAAAGCCCATTCGAAGTTTTAAGGATCATAGAAAGGTTTCTATAAGATTTCTTTCAGTATCACATAGATATGATGCTTAAAGGGTATTCATTAGTTACATGGGATCTTTATTCAACATTTGACCATAATTAGTGATTATTTGTGGCTGATTTGCTCCTTTTATCACTGTAGGTTATTGTTTTTGTGAATTCCAAATTGCTTATTTTTTTAAAAGATAATGTTACTTACTTTAAAATGAAGAGGAGCTTTGACTGTCTGAGATTTCTTACAGTGGCCTGAATAGTCAAAGAGATGTTTTACTTTGCCTGGAAAAGGAAATGTGACCCTAGGATTACACCCTTGAGAGATGATACTTCAATTCAAATTGGAATTCACAGAGTAATTGCAGCCTGTGGTAATGCATCTTCAACATCTTAAAATAGCTATTAGATGGGTAGAGCTTTCCCCTAGAGGAACGGCAGTGTTCACTAGGGGATGTCTTTTGTCTCTTTCAAACCACCAGAGCAGCCTCTGAAAGAAGCACAAAGAAACACAATATTGGACGTTTTCTGGAGTGATCTGAAAATTAACTGAGAACAAATATATTCTCATCTCTTTTGGATCACGTTACAAATAAAGAAATAGATAAAAAAAATAAAATAAAATTAGCAATGGCTCCCGTTTGAGTTAATGTTTGTGCTTCCGGTAAGTGGGCATAAAATTTGAACTTCTTAGAGCTGGTCCTTAATGTACAAGCAAGTACCCGAACAACATCTTCATTTAATGGGTCATTAAACCCATTTTAGCTGTACCCTTCACAGAAAAAGATGTAAACGATAAAAATATGTCATCATTTTTCCCCTGCCCTTATAGGCAAATACTGACTGACAGCAAACAGTGAGGTATTTCTTTATTTTTAATGGCACACACTGAGCCACTGCTTTTCTTAAATATTCAGTGGACCTGACTAGTTTTTTTCTTGGTTAGAATTTGGACAGGGAGTAACAAGATCTGAATAGTAGTAATAATATATATATTTTTAAAAAGCCCTTGAAGAGTCCTCCACTCATATAGAGGGCTGTAGAGCACAGCACAGTCCACAGCAGATGGACTGGAACGTGGCAGGTGGGAGACTGGACCGCGCCTACAAGATAAGAGGTTTGCAGAAGGTCAATACAGGTTCTGTTCTCCTGTCCAAGACGGACGAAAGGCGATGGCAAATGCCCTCAGGGAATCCCGTAGGAAGGGGAGGAACTGGGTTGAAATGAGAAAGCATGGTTGTCAAAATGGTTATAAAAATACCAAGCCCAGAAGAAAAGACAAAAGCCACATCAGGAAAGCAGGGGAAGAGCCCGAGAGTCCAGAGACGATGGGTTTCTGTCCAACTGGAAGAGCAGGGAAGTGAATGAGAGACAGGTGGCAAGGGCGGGGGGGGGGGGGGTTCCAGGAGGTTGTAACAATGTGAGGAGGCATGGGGATCCAATCGGTTCAATATGCAAAGGCAGAGAGGCAGCCCGGCGGCAGTGCCTTCAGGAATTTTTAAAGTCGTGCTTAAAGGAAACTGATTGGGTTTAATAAAGAACAGGCAGGGGCTTGACGTCAAGAATAAAATGTCAGGGGTTTCCGCTGCCCAGAGTCTGTGAGGGTTGAACCGACAGTGGTGTAAGCCAGGCCACGTCAACAGACAGCACGGGTCTAGAAGCTGGGCAGCAGGGTAGGCTCCTCAAACACTGGATAAAGAGTGCTGGTTGTATGGTGGGTTCAATGCATGGGTTATAAAGAGATATCAGGACTGATTTCTTTTCCTCGGGAATCTGACAATGTGGTAGGGATACCACAAGCAGCCATTCCCCTTCTACCTGCAGATCTATAGACATCTATTTATGTAGCTCTAGCTCTATATAATAGATCTTTGCATTTATTTTGCTTTTGCTTTGTGACAGGTGGGCTTTGGGCCTCAGCCAGCCTGGCCTGGAAGTTCCATGTGGCCAGGCTTGCAGTAGTTCTGAGCAAAGCCATTGCTGAATGGCTAGGAAAGAGACTAAGACATTTTCTTGACATTCGTCCTTATTTATCTTCTAGGCATGTAGCCATCAGATGCTGAGCAGCACGGTTGTTCTGGAACCCTGTCCTTAGCCACACCAAACACCAAACCCAAGATGAAATCGCAGGAAGGTCTTTGGCATTTGCAACTATTTTCCCTTCTGCTGATAAGGAATGTCTCTTTACTTTTCTATGATGGACCCAGTGGGTCTATCTTTAGTGTTCAAGTACTTGAATGTGTTTTCTAGCTGTTTTAGATGCATAATATTGGGATACATAGGGCAGAGTCTTCTACAGTAAAGGTCAGGAAACCACATGCCTTGAGCTAAAGTAGGCCATCGACCATTTTTATAAATAAAGTTTTATTGGAACACAGCTACACTCATTTATTTATATATTTTCTACAGCCATTTTTCTATTATAACAGCAAAGTTGAATAGTTATATTTATCCCACAAACGCAGAACTATTTATTATGTAGTCCTTTAAGAAAAAGTTTGCCAATGCCTAGTCTACCGGCAGCAAATTGCCCAGTGGTTAGGAGTGCCTAGGTTTAAGTCCCACCTTTCTCATTTCTTAGCTTTGTGGCCTTGGGCTATTTAACTTTGCTCTTCATTTTCTTTATCTGTAATATGGGGATAATAATGGCTCCTATCATAAGCTTGATATAAGGATTAGATTAAATAAATTATGGAAAGTGCTTGTAGTGATACCTATAAGGCTGTCAGTTCTCAATAAGTTTTATCATTGTTATCATTATATTGTTCTATCAATATATTGTTATCATTAACTCTTACAGTGCATTATTTCATTTATAAAAATGTATAGGCTATCGACGAAGGGCTAGGCAGTTAGTCTAGGCATTGGGGATGAATTAAGGTCCATTCTTTCCAGTGAAGGATTTATATTATAGTGGGAAAGATAGACATATAAATCACTGATTATAATATCATGTGATGAATAGACATATGTCCAATGTCAGTGCAGGCATGAAAGAAGGTCAGTTTGAGGAATGAGATTTGGCCTGCCTCTTGAAGTATGAATGGCCTTTTGTAAGGATGATACTGTGTAGAATGGCCTATGGGGAAAAGGAAGAGACTCTAATGTTGGTGCAGTGGCAAAATGGGAGGTTAGGTAAGGAAACATAACAAGGTTTTAGGTCCATGTGGAAAAGTGGCAGAAGAGTGAATAGAAATATAGGAAATGGGAAGAAAAGGGTTTTAAGGCAGAGCAGAGAAAAATTGTATATTTGAGCTGACTTGGTGTGAAGGGTGGATTTGAGAACAGTTAGATTGAAGGCAATGCGGAAAGACTGGTCTCTTGGGGTGTGTGTTGATGGGACACAGAAAACAGGATTGAGTCGCAGAGGGGGCTTCCGGGGGTCCTACGCATCTTTGTGCTCTGCAGACCTGACATTGTACGTGTTGCTTACAGGAAAGATCAAGTTGCTCACCATCAATGCTGACAGAAAAAATTAAAAGTGTAAGATGTATTTTTTGAAGGAATTGGCTTAAAAAGAAGGCTGTGTATAGTTGGAGGAGCCTTGGGTTCATTGACAGGAAGGTCACATCTTTGAAGTAGTCCTCTACGAAAGTTCTAAGCTTCTATGAATGCCTTAGAAACTTAAAGATGGCAGTCAGAAAGCCTGTGTTATTGTTCAGGGTTTTTCTCCGCCTTAACTATATGGCTTTAGGCATGTCACCTCATCTCTTTGGGTTTGAGCAGCTTGTCCATAGCTATATCCTGGGATGAAACATACATGTACATAGCTCCAGAGCTGGCAAATTTTCAGGGGAATACGCAGCTCACCATGGGCCCTTCAAGACTAAATCTGGAGTCACTGTTCCCTTTTCTACTTCAGTGCTCCAGCCTTGTTCTTTCATATTCTCCATCTCCCTCCCCCCATCTTCCTCCTACTTTTTCTTCTTCGTCTTTGTCTTCCCCCTCTCCCCCCATCCACCTCCTTTTCCTCCTCGTCTTTCTTCTTTTTTGTCCTCCCTCCTTCCCTCTCTCTCCCTCTTCCTCTCTGTCTCTCTACCCTGGGAAAAATGAAACCATTGGCAATGATTATGAGAAGCAGTCTAAAAAAATTTTTTTTCTGAAGAGATACAAGGTGAAAGTCAGGAAAAATGTGTTCCCTTGTTATGGGGTTAAATTTCAGTTTTACTAGAATACACAAAGGAATTGTCACAGAGATTGGATGCGTGCACATGTTTCATATAAAATGGAGGATGTTCAAAGCTTTTAGTTATCTGCCAAGGTTTCCTGTCTGGTGACATTGAGGATGAGTGATGAGAGAAGCTCAGGCTCTATGGGGTATTTCCTCCTGAAGGTCTTAAGTGTCTTTGGGGGATTCTACTCCCAATGAGGAAGACAAACCCAGATAAGACCTTGTGTACAGGGAATGGGTGGGGCAGATAAGAGAGAGAAGCATGAAGGGAAAGTGAGCCAATTCCCAAGTAAAATCATATTCTGCTGAGGGCAACGATGGTATCAGTTACTTTAGTCACGAAGTAATCTGAGTTAATTATTACACCTGGGGAAGAAAATTTATATTGTTTAGTATTAACTATGACCTATTTAAGTTTTGTTTATTTGGTATTTGGCTACACAATGTTAGCCTGAGACAGTACATTGAGTGAATCAGGGCGGCTCATGAAATATGTCCATCACGTTGTTTAACCTGTTGGGTTCTTCTTAGTGGGTATAGGGAGGTTGGGTGCTGTAAGTCAAATTCTCCTGTAAGTCAGCGAATTTACAGAGCACAGCAATTTGTTATTAAAGTCAAAATACTAAAAATGTAAAATCAGCTTCCTAATATCCTTGAGAAAGCAATGCATTGTCTGTCTTTATTAGCTTTTTTTCTTAAGACAATGAAAGTATTTCCAGTTTTTAAAGAAAACAGGAATGATGAGGGCATGTTAGAATATGAGTGAATATGAGAAACTGGGACACAAACTTAGATAGTATCACATTTTTAGTAATTAATAATGGCAACTACAGATCTTCCTTGACTTAGGATGGGGTAATCTTCCTAAGCCTGTTATAAGTTGACTGCATGGTAAGTCAAAAATGCATTTAACATACCTAACCTACCAAACACCACAACTGAGCCCAGCCTACCTTAAACATGTTCAGAACACTTCCATGAGCCTAGTGTTGGGCAAAATCATCTAACACAGAGACCATTTTATAAGAAAATGTTGATTTTCTCATGTCATTTATTGACTACTGTGCTGAAAGCGGGGAACAGCCTGGTTGTAAGGGGACAGATAGCCTCCACGGAAGGAGGCTAGAGAGAGCTTCTCTGCAAAGGTGGTAGTTGAAACAAGACCTGAAAATGTGAAAGGACAAGCCATGTGAAGGTCTAGGGTAAGAGCATCCCAAACACAGGAAACAGCAAGAGCAAAGTCCAAGCATTGGAATAAACTTGATGTGTCCAAGAAGAATAAATAAGGGCAGAGTTTCTGGAGAAAAGTGAGCAAGGGGAAAGGTGAAGGGAGGTGAGGTCTGAAAAGCAGTCAAGGGCGATCCTCCAGGGCCATGTCTTTGTTATCTATTGCTGTGGAACAATTAACCCAAGACGTAGTAGGTCGAAAGAGCGTTTATTAATCCGCAGTTGCTGTAGGTCAGAAATCTGGGTAAAACTGGGCTGGATACTCTGCTGCAGAATCTCTCATAGGCTGCAATTCAGATGCTGGCAGGAGCAGGGGTCATCTGAAGGCTCAAGAAGGAGCCACATCAAGCTCATTTGCACAGTTGTTGCCAACATTCAGTTTTTTGTGGTCTTCAGTGTCTCAGCGCTTCTTGGTCATGGGGCTACCCTGATGGAAGTCACAGACTTTTGTAATCTAATTACAGAAGTCAGGTCCCACTACTTTTACCTTATTCTATTTGTCAGAGCAAATGGTCAGGTCTAGCCAACACAGGAGGGGAGGAAATTGCATAAGAGCATGAATAGCAGGAGGCAGGCACCACTGAGGCACATTTTAGAAGTTTGCCCAACACAGGTCTCGTGAACCAGGGTAAGGAGTTGGAATTTTATGTTAGGAGTGGTTGGAGGCACTGGGGAGCTTCACTTGGGACACTGATACAATCTGATCTTCAGTCCAGGACTGGCTCTCATGTGGAGAAGAGATGTAGCAGGCCAGCTGTGGAAATAGGGACAAGGTAAGAAGCTATTGCAACTGCCCAAGTGACTGAGTTAAGAAGATAGTGAGACACCACCAAATTTGAGATCTGTTTTAAAGATAGAGCCTACGGTATTTGCTGATGGGTTGGACATGGAGAGGGGGAAGAAGAGATAGAGACTCTCACAAGAAAACTTGAAATGGTGATGGACAGATCCCCACAGAAAGATTTCCCTAGAAAATCTTCCAAGAGACAATGCCTCATGTTTCCTTGCACTTTCTCTTTTCCTTCTCCCTACCTCTCCTTTAACACTTATCTGATGATCAAAGTCACTTCATAGTGTTGATGCTTAGAAAAATCTAGAACTTCCACACTTGCAATATGCTACAATAGAAGTCACAGTTTAAAAGCTGTAGAGAAGGGGGGGGCATAAAAAATATAGATGGTCCCCGAATTACGATGATGGTTTGGTTCATGCATTTTTGACTTAGGGATTGTGAGAAAATAAGGCACACTCAGTAGAAACCATACCTTGAAGTTTGCATTTGGATCTTTTCCCAGGCCAGGGGCATGTGATCTGATATTCTCCCGTGATGCTGGGTAGTGGGGCAGCTCCCAGTCAGTCTTGTGATCACAAGGGTCAGCACAAGGGTCTCTCCACTCCCCTTCTTTTTGTCCCCACCCCCTCCCTTCCCTCTGTCTCTTTGTCCTGCATTAACTTCCTTCCTAGCCTTATACATTTATTTGTCTGTTTGTTTTCTTTTTATTGTCTGTCCTCTGCATTCAATTTTAAGCTCCATGAGGGTCAGAGTTTGGTCTGTCCTAGGTGCTTAGAACGTATAGACACTAAATAAATATTTATTAAATTAATGGATACATTTTACTACAACGGGCAGGCATTTCCTCATGTATAAAATAATGGTATTGGAACAAGTGCAATTAAATTCACAACTATATCTAAATTTTTTATGCTATGACTAATATGGCAAAGAGATTAAAGATAACACATCAAAATTAGACCAGAATGAGATGTGGGGCAAGGAGATTTTTGGAGTGAAAAATATGTGGCATGTGAGAGACTGGATAGAGAGGATGTGAGATTTATGTCATTGCACAAATGCCATCTGGTCCAGTCATGTCCCATAGAACTTTCTGGGATGTGGAAATGTTCTATTCTATGCTGTGTAATGCAAGAGCTATGAACTACCTGTGGCTACTGAGCTCTTGCAATAGAGCTAGTATGATTGAGGAACTAAATTTTCATTTTTATTTTATTAGTTTAAATTTAAAATCAAACAGGTCTTTAGATTCTAAAGTATGTGATTCCTCTTTGGCACTATGATTTTACTAGGGTTACACAGCCACATGGATAAGTTGACTTCAGAGATGGCTAATTGACAGGAGAGGGTGTATCTTCTATGTATGTGCCTTAGATTTATGTCTAAAAATCAAATTAGAAAAAAAAAGTTGCATACCACCCAAATGATATCATGGAATAGTAACTGCCTTGCTGTACTAATGACAATTTCTATGTCTTTGAATTTTTTTCTGTTTTCTCAGTCCCATCTCTATGGTTTTGAGCCCTAGTGAAAGTAAACAAAAAGTAATTGCTCAGTAATTCTGCCACATTGAATCCAAAGGTCGATTACCACCAACATGGAAGGATGTCTTTGTGGACGATTCTGAACTTCAAATGATCCAAATGGTTCCCATGTTCTTTGGATCTATGATGTTCTCTTGTCATCTGAAATTTAAATTTCTGCATTTCTGTATTTCTGCCCTTTTCTTCTTAATTATTATCTCTTTTGCCTCCCCAGAGAGAATCCAGACTGCCTTTTCACAAGTGATAAATACAATGAAATGTCAACTGCCTGAGCTACTCTATACTCTAGGGGACTCCTCCTTAGGCCGGGTGCTCAGCTATAACACCTGGTTTCTTAAAGAAACCATAACCTTATTTTTTTCTTTCTTTGATAGCGATATCAAAGATATGTCAAAGGACATATTTATTATCCTGGATAACAATAATAATAATAACTCAAAGAAGTCTTACAAATGTTCCAGTTTGTTCTTAACACACTAGAGCTTTGACACCTATGAAAGACGGTGTGTTACACAGGATTTGGGATTAAGAGACTGGGTTTACATTCAGGCTGTGCTGCAGATGCATATGTGACCTTGAGAAGTTGCTACACATCACTGCTTGGCTTCTGTCCTCTAACAGGCAAAACAGGGATGATAGTATGCCTGTGTCAGGGTTGCCGTGAGGACTAGCTAAATTCTGTTTTATGGAAGCCCTTCATACCCAGGGGTGGGGGTCAACGTGAGATTCAATTAACAATGACAAAAAAATTTGGAAGGTCATCCCCGTTTCAGAAATTGTCTTTGAACTTGTTCTCTCTTGGGATGTTTATCAGCCCTCATCATCATGAATGTCCCTTCTTAACATAGCTGTCACCCTTCAGAAATTACCTTTCTGACTACTCCATGTCGGTAGGATATTATCTTTAACCATAGCTCTTCGTAGTGTCTGAGTGTATCAGATTTATTATTAGTTTCTGTGTATATTAGCTGCCACTCTCCTCACACTCCTGAGGATATAAATTTCTAAGGATAGATATGCTTACTATTTTGTTTAATTCTGTATCCCCTGTCCCAGGAACATTGTCTGTACACAGTAAGTGCTCAATAGATAACTGTTGACTGACAAACCCCCAGAAACACTCTTAAATTTGTCAGAAGCCAGCCTCTTTTTCCATAACAGGTCATATTTACTGAATTTATGAACTTTCCCACTTATTATTCACTTTAACAGCTTGGCTGCTATGGTAGCTATATTTCCTTCTAGGCTCATTATGAGTGGCTGTGGGAAATACAGATAATTTGTCACCCTGAATCCAGGTCAAATATTTTGGCAAAGAGTTCCACAGCTCACCACAGAGCTCCATTAAATTCTTCACGGACTGTCATTATGGTCTATAGTTTGTTAAGATAGTTCTAGATATGTGGTTATACCTAAAAGAGAAGCTCAGACTTTATTTCATTTTTCTGTATACCACAGTTTTATCACACAACCTCTGTGGTGTTATTTCTCTGCAATCTGCATAAAATTTATAAAGGAATTAGGATTGTATTTAGTTAATAATCGGATATTTTTCTTAGGCTACTCTTGTGGCCATGCGTTGAAATACTAGTCCACTAGCAAACATGTTCAAAAATTTCCCTTGCCATCTGCTAGTGGCCCAGCAAGGAGACTTTTTGCAGTGATGGCCCCCACCTTTTCAAGGTTCTGGGGAACAGAAAGAATATCTGGTGCCCCTAAGGTGACAGGATGGTAGGAAACATCTGTAATTTGCTGTTTACAATGTGGAGCCAACAAACAGAAAGATGTTCAAAGTAACAGCGATTCAATAGAAAAATTGCTCGAGTTCAGTTCTCCATTTGGGGCCAGACTACTATATCATGGCACTAATTGATACATTCAAAAAGTTATCTTGTGCAAGAAATGTTTATTATTCTATTATTCTTAGTGGACCTTAAAGCTGGACAAACTCTTCCAAATCATTTGACACACAAGTTTTAAAGCAGTTCCCGAAGACCTCCTGGTATGCTAAGGATGGACTCTAAGGGAGAAACTTATTTGTAGGGAAGTCTGCGCGATAAAAATCTGCTCCGTAGGCAAAAGTTATTAAAAATATACTCTTATGGGAAGAAATCAGAGAAGGAGACAAAGAAAAACCATGAGAGACTATTGACTCTGGGAAACAAACTGAGGGTTGCTGGAGGGGAGGTGGTAGGGGGATCGGGTAACTGTGATGGTCACTAAGGAGGGCACGTGATATGATGAGCACTGGGTGTTATAGACAACTAATGAATCGTTGAACATTACGTCAAAAACTAATGTTTTGGCTAATTGAATTTAAATAAAAGAAAAAAATGTATATATACTCTTAAGTGAAAGGAGAAAAGCAAATGAAGGGTTGGTTTTGTCACCCTTGTGCCCACTGCTGCCCCTCCTATTTGGGTTGAAATTCTCACCCTCAGAGATATCACATATCATAGGTTGGGGATTTTCACTACAGGAAAAACAATTGATTTGCACAAGTTACCTGAAAAAGAAGAGGATGAACTCAAGACAGACTTTATTAACTTGGCCTTATCCATTAGCATGAGGCTAGGACTTGATTGATATTTTATTGACAGAAGTCAATAGCATGGCTTCTGGGAAACTGGGAGGGATTTACTACAGAATAGCACCATGATGGGACTTAATTTTTAATCTAATGAAGAAATTTCTGCCTCTGCATAAAGTATGGTTTTGAAAATCCAGCTATAGCCAATCAGCAGAAGGCATTCTCTTGCATGGGGATTGCTTTAGAAATGGGCCATATAACCAAATTTGGCTAAATGATACACAACAGAAGGTTTACTGGTAGCTTTGGGGAAAAAAAAAGTATTCTCAGCCCTGAAATAGAGCCATCAAGAGAGAGGCTGGAGACCCAGAAGAGTTGAATCCACCTTTCTATGAGCCTAAAGATACAGGAGAACCAAAAAACACTGGTGGAAGGATGAAGTTGGACCAGAGATTGTACTATGTCTGACCGCTGCTCTGCCTTTGTATTTGTCTTTAATTTTTAGAAGTTTTATTATGATGCTTCTTGGTGTGCATTTCTTTGGGTGTACCTTATGGTTCATCTGGCTTTTTGAATTTATGCATTTATGTCTTTCAGCAGATTAGAAAATTTAAGCTGTGTTTCTTTCCTCAAAGACTCAGATGACATGAAGGCTAGATCTTTTGTTTTATTGACCCATAGGTCCCTAAAACTTGGTTATTTTTTTTCAATCTAGTTTCTCTCTCTTTTTATATAGATTTTGAAAATTATATAGATTTATCCTCAAGCAATTGATTCTTTCCTGTGTCCCCTTCACTCTGCTGTTGAGCCTACCCACTAAGATTTTATTTCAGTTATTGTATTTTTCTGTTCAGAAATTCTTATTTGGATGAAGAGGATTAAAAGCACACTTATCATGATGAGCACTGACTAATGGATAGAATTGTTGAATCACTATATTGTATACCTGAAACTAATATAACACTGTATATTGACTATATTGGAATTAATATTTAAAAAATTCCCATTTGGTTTTTCTCTATAGATTTTATTTCTTTGCTAATACTGTTTATTTCTCATTTGTTTCAAATGAGTTTATAATTACTTATTGAAGAATATTTATGATGTCTCACTTAAAGTCTTCCTCAGATAATCCTAACATCTCTGTCATGTTGATATTGGGGCTCTTTGTTATAGCTGGGTTCCCCGGTAGGTTTTCACTGGTGGCTCCCTGGCTGGGAGGGTTAGGGGAAACTCATTACTTCTGCTCACATGGTCACTACTGATCCCACAGAGCAGTGGAGTGGCCTCATTACTGCTAGTGGTGAAAGTCCTGACTCCATCAGGCCTCCCGTATGGTGGTGGTGGCTTCTTATTGCCAGCTGTGGATGGAAGACTGGTATTCCCATGTTACTCCCTAAACCAGTTGTGGGTGAGGTTCCTTGTTATAGCATAGAAAGGGTGTAAGTCTATCTTTTTCATTTCAGTACTCACGAGGAAGTAGGTGGTATGGGGACAAAGATTTTTTTGTGTGGTATTTGGTTGGCACAGAGTGCTTCTTATCTAAAAATTTGTGTCTTACTGGGACACCTGGGTGACTCATTCAGTTAGGTGTCTTACTCTTGGTTTCTGCTTAGGTCATGATTTCAGGTTCATGAGATCTAGCCTCACATCAGGCTCCCCACTTAGTGGGGAGTCTTCTCTCCCTCTCCCTCTGCCCCTCCTCCTGCTTGCATGCTCGCTCACTGTCTCCCTCCCTCTCTCTCTCAAATCAATCAATCAATCTTTGAATAAAAAAATAAAAGTTTCTGTCTTACTAGGTGTCCCTTTCCTGTTTTCTGTGGTTTGTTTTTTATTGTTGTTGTTCTGGATCCATTAGTATTTCCAGATTGTCAGCCTCAGCTTCTTCAGTGCCAAGTCTGTAATATAGTAGGCACAAAGAAATCCCAGGAACTCATCACTGAGTGATTTCACATTTCCTGTGGTTCATAGCCATCAGACGTCTACTCTCCATATTTTAAAGTTTTCTAATCTTTATTTTATAGATAATGTTTTAAACTGTACTTAGTGGAAGCATTTGGAAAGTATGTTTACTGAATCTTCCTACAAGTAAATCCTTCCATGATTTTATTTTTAGTTTTTTTTTTTTAATTTGGAGAAACTTCTGAATTCTCTACTCTATACCTTGATCTGTCTATTTGGTCTCCAGTCCTGAAATGTTTTGATTGCTATTTTACGACCTGGCAAGTTTATCTTTATTATCATTTTTCATGGAAATACCAAATTTTATGGGTATTCCTACATATTGTTTTCTAATATAAGCTTTAGAATTAAGTTGCTGATTTTTTTAAAACTTCTTTTATAGCATTGTATTGGAAATATTAAATAGATCAATAAATTTTGGGATAATTGGGTCATTTAAAATATTTACTCTTTCTCTATGAGAACACAATATTTATATTCATGTATTGGTGTCTTCTGTTATGTATCTCAAGAGAGTTTTTATACTTTCATCACAGAAAGATCTATTACATAGGTCTTATCAGGTTTATTCTTTATCAGGTATCTGGTGCTTTCTTTCTGTTGCTGTTGTAAATGATATGTTTTCTATTATTTTCTATTCTAAATTCCTTCTTTGCTTTTTCTTTAGAATTAACTATCTTTGATCATTCGATTTTGATTTTTTTTTGATAACTTAGAATTATTTCAATTTGTTTTTAGAATATAATGAAAACCTAGTTTGGATTTTTTTTTTCATTTAGAAAATAACTATTGACTTTCCCTATAAAAATGAGAAAATTGACATAATCTCACTATCTTTTGCATCCTTCTTTGCAACTCAGATTTGGCTGGTATACTTATTATCTGCTTTTCTTTATCACCTTTAGATAATCTTTTTGGTGAGGCTTCTTTCCTTTGATGTGGGTGAGAGTTTGGGTGCTATCATAGGAGATTCTTGAGGGAAAGACCATGCAGGTATCAGATTCTTGGTTCTTCAGGAGGAAGGTCAACTTTGGCCCACATGTATCTCTTTCTCCTACCCCCCTTCCTACCCTTGGGGCCTTGAGAAAAATTCAAGTCACAAGCAGACTCCTCTACATTCTCAAGGGTGAAGATAAAATACAGGAAAGATTCTTTCTGCACCTTGATAGGAAAGTCCTAGAATTTTCCTGCCCTTCAGAGGAAAGAGTGCTACATTACCATCATTCTCTCCAGGACTGCAGGTAAAGGCTCCCAGCTGGTGGACGTCTGACTTAAGGGGGCCCCAACCTGAGAGAGAAGGAACCATCAGATGAAGCCATGCCATAAATAAGCATCTGTCACAATATATCATCGGTTGTGATAATGACTAGACGCTGCTTGACAAAATGATTAAAATTAAAAAAAGACAATTTTTTCAACTTTGTTCCTCCTCCCTGCCTATAAGCATATCTTTCTGTACCATTCCTTGTCCACTTTTCTTTTGCTCAGAGATAAAAATGTCCCTTCTCTGAAGTGAATTGTTGGCCTCTCCCACAGATTTCCACTCTTCCCACTCTCTGTTTTCCCCTTTTCTAAAATGTTTAGTCTTTCCATTCTTTACAGTTCTTGGATTTTTTTTTTCTCTTGACCCTTCACCTTCTCAACAGTCTCTCATCTTTAAAAAACATAACTAGAGAAGGGAACCCAAACAGACCTCCCTCTACAGCCCATTTAATGGACAAGAGGGGAATGGAGACTTATTATCATCATCCTGGCCCCAAACAAAGAAAGCTGATGTAAGACTGTGTCACTGTGGATGGAGAAAATGGAATGGTTTTAAGATAAGTTAAATAATTTCCCTTCTCACTGGCAAGCAAATCTGATTACTCCACTCTTTTCCTATTTCTTCATCCATTCTCGTTGCTCCTCTGCCAGCCCACTTTGTCTCTTTTGGCTCCACATCCAAGTTTATGAGAAAGTTTATCGCTGTCTCCCTTCCTACTGCCCATTTCCTCCTGTCCCCTTATTTATCCTGGGAGTCCCTGAGCACTGGCTTCTTCACACCACTCTGGTAAGGTACCTGTGGCTGCTTCCATGTTTTCTTCATTGCGAGGCCAACAGACTTTTACAATGTCTTCTCTGTTTCATTTGACTCTGTTTTCCACCCCTAACTTTTGAGATTCTATCTTTAATTGATAAATAGATAAAGCTTCCTCTCCAGCTTCTCCTTCTGCTTCTCTGATTGTTCCTTCCCAGTCTCCTGTGGACTTTTCTCCCTCCCTCTACCCTCTCTTTAAATGCTGGAGTTCCTCCAGGATTTCCCAATGTCCTTCTTAGCACAACCAAACCTCCTCGGGAGATCTTATCCTCTTATGTCTTCAATTATGTCCCATATGCTAATCACCCTCAAATTTTTATTTCTAGTCTTTTTCTTTTCCCACACTCTAGATCTCCTATCCAACCTCTGTCATGGTTGCTGACCCATAATAAACCCAAGCAGAACTCACCTCCACCCTATCCTGCATCTCCCTGTACTTCCCACCTCAAGGAATCAAGTTGACTGAAGTGTGCATCCACATAGGGAGCATTCTGGATTTACTTTACTGCCCTGCCCCAAAGTTTGGTCTCAAGCTCCACTTATACACTGCGTTACTGCCTTGCGCTCTTTGTCTCCATCCTCACTGCCACTGGCTTCATTCAGGCTCTTCTATGGTTCCTCTTGAACTACTGCAAGAAGCAAAAACCTCTTCCCATAGTACATCAGAATGCCCTTTGTAGAATTTATTTCTGCCTTGGATGAGGCCCTATTCCCTAGAAGAATGACAAGCTCTGAGAGCTCTTTGTGATCAGGGGCCTGCCAGCTTCTCCTCACACTTGCCACCTCTTCTGCCCCCTTCCACTTTGAGCTCCAAGGGTGCTGAACACCTGCCATTGTTTCCATAAGTCCCTGCTGGTATTTGCCACTAACCCCAATGTCATTCATTCCCACAGTCGTCTCTCTTTCTGGATAGTCCCTATTTGTTCTTTAGGACTTCAGTCAGGCATCCTGAATTCCATGAAATCTTCACCCTATCTTCGCTACCCATCTCACCCCAGATTAGGTTAGGTGTCTCTTGTAGATTCCCTTAGTTCCTCGGGCAGGCCTCTGTTTCTATTATTCTTACTAAAGTGTACTGTAAATGCCTGCTTTTATTCATCTTTTTTTCTTTACTTACAAAGCCCTTTCAATGCTCTGAGAAAAGTGATTGTATCTCAGTATTTCTCCAACCTAGCATAATGACTTCTAAATGATTGAACGAAACTCAGCAGAGGTTTGGTAGTAGAACGTGACTAACATATTTAATCTAATTTAATTAAAATATCAACTCTTTTTTTTTTTTTTTAAGATTTTATTTATTTATGTGACAGAGAGACAGCCAGCGAGAGAGGGAACACAGCAGGGGAGTGAGAGAGGAAGAAGCAGGCTCCCAGCGGAGGAGCCCGATGTGGGACTCGATCCCGGAACACCGGGATCACGCCCTGAGCCGAAGGCAGACGCTTTAACGACTGCGCTACCCAGGCGCCCCTAAAATATCAACTCTTAATATAATTGTTTTAATCTAAATTCCCATCTAATAATTTTTCATATGCAAACATTTTACTACCTGTGCTGTCATTTTACGTAGTATGCCATTAATCTTAACATTATAGAATATTGATTCATGATCTTCATAACTTTTAAATGTGGAATGATTCTCCATTAAATTTATGTATTAACATTTATTTGCATATTCCTTTGTTTCCGGCCACTTTAGATGTAAGCACTTCTTTTTATTTATAAAGATAGTGATTCTGCAGATCTGACATGGCATTTCCTCCATTCACTATCAATTTGATGCTTAGAGGAAAACTAGGATCTTACATGAGAAAGGGACACTACAGTCTGGCCTTGATATACATGACAATAACATCTCAAACATAATTTTCTCTTTTATGATTTCAATTTTCCTGTTATATCTGCTTTTCAGAATTATAAAAATGAAAGTCATGTCGGAAACAAGGAATGAGTGCTGGCACATCACAGCACTATTGAAGCATATATATTAAGATTGAACTCTGATAACTCTGTTTTGATTGAAATCTGTACTAGGTTTCAGCTTGGAACAAACTGGCAGATTAGATTCTTAATTCATAACCTGAGCAAATGTCTATGATGGGTTGTTCTGTCCTCAGCTGCTCTGGTTGCCTCCCACGGAAGCAGGTGCTAATGGATAAATGCTAGTTGAGTGAGAGAGCTGCTGTTTTGCCCCAGAAAAGAGGTATAAGGTCGTGTTATGGACGGAATGTTTGTGTCTCCCAAGAATTCATATGTTGAAACCCTCCTTCTAATGGGATGGTATTAAGAGGTAAGGCCTTTGGAAGGCAATTAAGTTTAGATGAGTTCATAAGAGTGGGTCCACCATGATGGGATTTGTGTTCTTAACGGAAAAGAAAGAGACTAGCGCCCTCTCAGACATGGGAACACACAGGGAAAGGGTGGCTCTCTGCAAATCTTTCACCAGGATCCTAATTAATCAGTACCTTGCACTCCTCAGTCTCCAGAACTCTAAAAAATAGATATCTGTCATTTAAGCCAACTAGTCTAAGTTAATTTGTTATAGCAGTCCAGACTGTCTAAGACAGACCATATGACCTGGAAGAAGATGGTCCCAGGCATTTGGGGTGGAAAAGATGCTCAAGACTTCCAGGCTTCCTTTATATTTTTTACAATATAGATTCCTAACTTTTCATCTTTCAGTAAGCCTCAGTATATCAACAACTTTCTTAAATGCAGAGTTCTCCAAGCACACTATTCCAGATGGGGCCCGGTGAGTATTGAGAAGTGGGCCTGTTACCTTCTTCCTTCTGATACACGATGTCTACTAATGGAGCCAAAGCTTGCATTTTTGTTTCCTTTAAGTAACTTCATCATTACACAAAAATTCAGTTCAACAGTCATTTATGATAAGTAATGTTAACTCTGTCCTTTTCAAGCCAATGCCCTTAACTTTTAAAATTTGGAGAAAGAGGCATAAATCTGCTGGTTAGGAATGGATATTTCAGGTGCTGTGAAAAGGGGAAGGGTATCCTGACTGGGCAATGGCAGAGTTTCTTTTGGATAGACAGGATTTCACCCCTCAACTCACTCCAGATGCTTCGTTGACTCAGGCTAGGCATGCAGCCAACCTTGATTAGCACCACTTGACCTCATGTTGCTCCTGTTATTCTTTGTTAGAGAAATCCTCATCTCCCTGTAGCAATCGCATGCCCAGATGACAATGAAATGTCCATTGCTTGTTTGTTCAGTAATAATTAATTAATTCTTTGTGGCAATTTTGAGTTTCCAATGAATGTCTAACACTTCGGGAAATATACAGGAGTACATGACAGGCCCTCTTCCAACTAAACTGCATATTACAAAGTTATAGATGGAATATCATCATACATCAAAGTATCTTTTGGGGGACTAGCTAAATTTGAGTTTCATGGCAAACATTACTCTTGTTCACCAATATTCCTAGTTCCCCTTACTTTCTGACTCCCTAGAGGATGACATGCCTCTGACCCTTAAAGTCAGGCATAGCCAAGTGTCTTCTTTTGGCAATGAACTGTGAGCACAGTGATATGTGTCATTTTTAGGAAAAAAAAAACCAAACATTTAAGAGTAGTGTGGTGTCAACCCTGATGCAGAAAACAGTTAAAGGTTCTTGTTGACAATTGGCATCATGAGTTGGTGAAGTCTACAGCATCCTGGTTCATTGGATATTACAGTGAGCAGAACCCCAGTGCGACTACTATTGAACAAATAGCCTGCATAAGATTTATCATAGTAGGTGCTCACTAAACATTTGGGGGCAAAGCCTTGTAGGCATGCATGAATATCCCTTAAGTAACTGTCTTAGCTTGAGGTGCCGGAACAGCAACACCATAGACTGGGTCGCTTATAAACAACAGAAATTTATTTCTCACAGTTCTGAAGGCCGGCAGTCCATGATCAGGTCACCAACATGGTCAAGTTCCAGCGAGCACTCTCTTCAAGGTGGCAGACCGGTGATTCCCTGTTGTATTTTCACATGGCAGAGAGCAGAGCAGTGAAAAAAACCTCTCTTGCGACTCTTACAAGGGCACGAATCCCATTCATGGGGGTTCCAATCTCATGACCTTACTGAATCCTAATCAATCCCTGAGGGTCATTCCTCCTAATACCATCATATCTGGGGATACATTTCAATATATGAATTTTTGGAAAACACAGGCATTCAGTAGTAATACTAACGATTGTGTGTGTGTGTGTGTGTGTGTGCGCGCACACGCAAAGAGAATACCAAAGTCTTGGCCCCAGTATTGGCAGAAGCTATATTTCTATTATGTAAGGATAACATTCTAACATTTATCTCAGGATCTTTCTTTAGGAAAGTTAAGTACAGGTTTGAGAAAATACTCATGTTTTAACCCAAAGTATAATTTCTTTTTTTTTTAAAGATTTTATTTATTTATTTGACAGAGATAGAGACAGCCAGCGAGAGAGGGAACACAAGCAGGGGGAGTGGGAGAGGAAGAAGCAGGCTCATAGCGGAGGAGCCTGATGTGGGGCTCGATCCCGAAACGCCGGGATCACGCCCTGAGCCGAAGGCAGATGCTTAACCGCTGTGCCACCCAGGCGCCCCCCAAAGTATAATTTCTTAAAGTTAATCATCTTCTTGCTTATGTAGATTACTCCTAAAGAGATAGATATGAATTTATCCTCTTTTGCTTCAATTTTCTTAGATCAAAATGTCTATCCTTTAAAAATTATTTTAGAGACTAAAATGGATTTTTTATTCTTCAATATGTATTGTCCTACTAAGAATTTTATATGATGTGTTGATTAAATCAATGCCTAAAATGTGTATTTTTAGACATTTTGAATAAGTAAGGATGTATTTCACATGAAGGAAGTCGTGGATTCTGAAAGGTAGAAGAGAACCTGGACGCCGTGTGTTTTGTTTCCTCTTTGCGCAGGGATAGAGAAGTCAAAGTCAGAGAAGGTGGCAGAAGGATTTTATCATCCAGAAACATGCTGTTTTGGACCACAGAAATATTTAATGAGGTAAATTTTCTGTTAAAATGAAAGGTTTTACAATCATGCTAGGAGAAACATTTTAGCAGTGTAGAGTGATACCGTCCATTTTGAATTTTAGGTAATAATCGTCAGAAACACTTTAACTGCCATTTTGAAAGGTACTACCTCCAGTGAGAGAAAGTGGGGGGTGTTTCTGCTCTTCTTCAGTGATGGGTTGATCAAAGGTATAACATTTATCAGATGGATAAATGGTTTGTAAATGACTAACATGGGCTTGCCTATCTAGCAAAAAGTAAAAAAAAAAAAAAAAGCAGCAAACATCATTTCTCCTTTTCATTTGTTCCCATTTTAGCAAATGACAGTGAGTGTGATGCATGTGCACTGGTTCTAATAAAGCCAGCTAGTTCTCACCACATCACTAATTTCAGGTCTTTCTGGGACTGCCCTCGTCAGAAAAGTGGAAAGTTCCTGGCCAGAAGTAATCAGAATCAGTGTCTCCAACAACACCAAGCCTGTAGCAGGCTCTAAGAAAGCACTTGTTGGAATGATAATAGGATTGTGTCTTTAAAGCTTGTCATATGGAAAAATAACGGTGTGTTGAATGTAAACTTATTTGCAAAGTTATAGGCTATGGAAGGATGAACATTGTATTTCACGAGCATGTAGCATCTTAAGGGAAGCAGATTCTTGTCCTTGGAAGGAAGAATGCAGCTGCAGCAGGGGTGGCAGTCGGAGGCATTTATTGTTGTATTGTATAAATTAGCTTAATTCTGCAATTAGCAGGTGAGTGGGTGATCCTCTTTTTTCCTCTTAATTCGATTGACAGGTTTTTCCTTGAGTGTGTCTGCGTAAGCATTATTTCTAAATGTACTAGAAGAAAGTAATACTGTTTCTTTCCCCCTTTCATGGGAGTCAATAAAAAACTATTTTGAGAATCCTGAGAACTGGACTATTGGAATAAAATAAAGATTGCATAAAGAGCACGTTGATAAAGTTATCAACACTTCTGTTCTCTTCCACAGTTGTACTGAATATCCATTATTTCATCAATTTATCCTACACGCTGAAATGAAATATGACTAGAAAGGCCAGTTCCGTTTCATTTGCCCTTGTTTAAATAGGACCCTATTTAGTGCTCTACCATCTCTTCCTTTGAGTATCATCTTAAACTCTTTTACTGTCTTTGATAAAGCCTTGGCAAGAGTCCGATATTAAGTATACTTGATATACAAGTATTTCTGCAGTTAAATTGCCTGCATGGGAGAAAACAAAGCATAGAGGTTTATTAAAAGATTTCTCTGAAATAAAAGACATTCATAAGAAAATCATTCTCTTTTTATTTTTTGTCAAAATCACAGAATGTCACAGCTGCACCTGCTTCCCACAAGAAGATGTGCTTAACTATACTGTACCACGTATAGGTCACTGTGCAAATTTACTTATGACACGCAGAAGTGATGAATAATAGTTACTAGCTTTGTGTTAGGCAAAATGGCATGTTCTGAAAGACACAGACATTGACCCTGACACAAGCCATGGAGCTTATTGAAGGACTGTAGACCCCTTATTGATCTCTTCTTCCACATTTAGAAACACAACAAATACCGCTTTAGGAAGCATCTCTATAAAATGCTTCGAACAGAGAATCATAGGGGTACTGAAAATTGCTTCAATTATGTTGAAGCAAATAATTTTGTTGACCTATGCTGTATCTTTATATATACTGTCTATTTTTGGTAAGTAAGAATGATTTTGTATAGCCAAAGGGGATAGTTAAATCAAAAATCATTATACCCAATCTTTTAATAAATTTTCACCAATAAATACATAGCAGGCATCATTAATAGCTCTAAAATTGTAGGGCAAATCTGTTAGCATGGAAACACTTCAGTACTTCTAAGTCTAATAAAATACACTATATAGCTCTTCTAAATTTTTAATAATCAGAATGGTGACAGAAATTGGAGTAAGAAGAACATTTATACAGTAAGTTTAAAAGACCCTTTAAATAATGGGTATCTGTCTTTTTATTTTACCTCTGAAGCTTTGGGTTATTGTAATTGTTCACGATGATATAACAAATACATACATAGGTATATAAAATATTCAGGGCTGGCTTTGGTTCCATCCTATAGACTGAACATTCTCTCTAAGAACTATCAACACTACAACTTCTTTGCATCCTTGGCATTTTATGTATTCTTTACACATACCATTCATTGTTTTTGCCTTGAAAATTTCCCATTACTCACATATTTCATATCCAATCAGCAGAGAATATTTTCAGGCCCAAATGCTGCCGACATTTGGTATGATCATTTGGCAAAGCAGGCTGGTTTTTACCTTTTGTAAGCTAAGACTTAATACCTTAATATCAAGCACCTCCAGGGTTCAAAATCTATTGCCCCTCTGTCCCTGCCGCACCCCCACCTCGCCTCCATACCCCTACAGCATTTTCTATTCCTGGTACTAAATTGCTCCAGATTTCTTCTAGTTTTCCTTCATAAACAAGAGAGGTGAGGGGTGCATTTTTGCTGCAGTGGCTGCCATAGGGAGGTCCTTGATTCTGCCCATCATAAATGACACCACTCTGCTTGATAAACACCATCCCTTCCAGGTATAGGAGGATGCTTTCTAATAACACAAAGCCATCAACTTTTTTTCTTTTATCTCCTCTTCAAAAAGCCAGTTATGCCTTTCTGTGCATTCCCTGTGGCCAGTTAAGCTCTATTAAGACCATGTCACCGAGCTGGTGAGAGACACTGTAGCCGTAATAGCACAAATTGTCTCCTGAAGCCTATTGAGCTCCCTACTTGAATGCATTCATCAACAGGGCTCACAGGACAGGCATCTTATCCTGTGGTTTAAATCAGCATAATCATCTTATCTGATGCCCTTTCTCTTTCTCTTTTTTTGTAAGGTATTGAAAAATTGTAAGGATGTAAGATTATGTTTATGTAGCTTTAACTAAGGCTCATGAGACAAGGAATGGAGCAATTAATCATGAATGTAATGTGGTGTGAATGACTCAGTCTTGTATCTGCAGCCAGGGTGCCTGGTTCCACTGCTGGCTTCGTGTGACTTTGCTTACGCCAATTCACCTCCAGACACCAGGATGCTATCTCTCTCTCAGGTGAGCCACTGAATTTGTCCCCCTTGACTACTCTATAATCTAGTCCAAGAGATCACAAACTTAGTATATGGATCCTGTGGGGTTCTCAACACTCTTTTGGGAGGAATGAAAGAGCAAAAACTACTTTCATAATAATAGTGAAATAGATTTAATATGTCTTTTTCACTGATGGTGTAAAAGCAATGGAGTGGGAAACTGGCAGAACCTTAGCAGGATTCAAGGCAGTGACACCAAACTCAACTAACAGTCATTCCCTTCTTTACCATCATACACTCACAAGATAAAACAAACAAACAAACAAAAACAAACAAACAAAAAACTAGTTTCACTTGAGAATGTCTTGGATGAAACTGGAAAATTATTAAGTTTATTAAATCTACTCTCAAGTACATGTCTTTTTAATATGCTGGTGATGATGTGTGATGGTTTCTGAGGGAAAAACCCTTATGCAATTGTTTGAGTTATGAGCTGAACTGGTTGCTTTTTCATGGAATACTTATTCTACCTTAAAGACTAGCTAACATGTGTCTGTTAGCCATTTGTATGTCTTCATTGGCAAAGTGTCTGTTCATATCTTCTGCCCATTTTTTGATTTTATTATTTGTTTCTTGTGTACTGAGTTTGAGAAGTTCTTGTAGATTTGGGACACATGAAAAAATGTTGAAAATTATTAGTCATCAGGGAAATTCAAATCAAAATCACATTGAGATACCACCTTACGCCAGTTAGAATGGCAAAAATTGACAAGGCAAGAAACAACAAACGTTGGAGAGGATGTGGAGAAAGGGGATCCCTCTTACACTATTGGTGGGAATGCAAATTGGTACAGCCACTTTGGAAAACAGTGTAGAGGTCCCTTAAAAAGTTAAAAATTGAGCTACCCTATGATCCAGCAATTGCACTACTGGGTATTTATCCAAAAGATACAGACGTAGTGAAGAGAAGGGCCATATGCACCCCAATGTTCATAGCAGCATTGTCCACAATAGCTAAATTGTGGAAGGAGCCGAGATGCCCTTCAACAGATGAATGGATAAAGAAGATGTGGTCCATATATACATTGGAATATTACTCAGCCATCAAAAAGAACGATTACACAACATTTGCAGCAACATGGACGGGATTGGAGGAGATTATGCTAAGTGAAATAAGTCAAGCAGAGAAAGACAATTATCGTATGGTTTCACTCATTTATAGAAAATAAGAAATAGCAGGGAGATCGGTAGGAGAAGGAAGGGAAGAATGAAGGGGGGATAAACAGAAGGGGGAATGAACCATGAAAGACTGTGGACTCTGGGAAACAAACTGAGGGCTTCAGACGGGAGGGGGGTGGGGGATTGAGATAGGCCGGTGATGGGTATTAAGGAGGGCACGTATTGCATGGAGCACTGGGTGTTAAAAGCAAATAATGAGGGGCGCCTGGGTGGCACAGCAGTTAAGCGTTTGCCTTCGGCTCAGGGCGTGATCCCGGTGTTCTGGGATCAAGCCCCACATCAGGCTCCTCTGCTATGAGCCTGCTTCTTCCTCTCCCACTCCCCCTGCTTGTGTTCCCTCTCTCGCTGGCTGTCTCTATCTCTGTCAAATAAATAAAAAAAATCTTTAAAAAAAAAAAAAAAGCAAATAATGAATCATGGAACACTACATCAAAAACTAAGGATGTACTGTATGGTGACTAACATAACATAATAAAAAATTATTATTAAAAAAAAGGAATAAAAGTCCTAAAACCTTAAAAAAAAGAAAAAGACTAGCAGACAAACTGATTTTCAGACTTGGATATTTGGCAGACATTTTTCTGAAAAACGAATTAGGTGAGCCTGCCACTTCAAGGAAAACAATGATATATATAGCTGAGATAAAACGAGATTTCAAATGAAGAGAAGTATTTCAAAAAACGGTTTTTCACCTCTGGTTAACAGCTTCGCAATAGGTAAAGACTAATCTGATAAGATTGGTGATTGTTATGGATGAATGTTTGGAGACCCTAAGAGTCATATGTTGAAGACTAACCCTCCCAGTGTGATGGTGCTTAGAGGTGGGGCTTTTGTGAGGCGATTTGGTTTAGAGGAGGTTTGGATGAGGTATGGGGATGGGGCTTCTGTGATGGGTTTAGAGGCTTTAGAAGAAGAGAAAGAGAGATCAGACTGTGTGGAAAAGCGAGGAGATTAACAGACGATGAGGGATGGAACAGGGGCCGCTGACTTGACCGGAGAACTCAGGGTAACCTATGTAGTTAAAGAAGTATTTTCACACGTGACTCATGAGGCTCGCCTCCGACAAAAGATCAGCTTTGATTAGTACCTGATTTATCTGGGCAAAATAGAAAGTCAGTTGAGTCCGATGCTTTGGACCTAAGCCAATAGCAAAGAGAATGAAAGAGACAGAGGCTTTGAGGCTATTATTGGAAGGACTGTAGACCTCTCTGTCTTCCTCTCCCTCTCTCTTTTCCTCTCTCTCGATCATTTTTGTGAGGACACAGTGAGATGGATGCCATTGGCAAGCCAGCAAGAGCATTCTTATCCGGAACCAAATTAATTGGCACTTTGGTCTTGGACTTCCCAGCCGCCATACTGCTGGAAGTAAATGTCTGTGGTTTAAGCCACACAGTCTGTGGTATTTGGTTACAGCAGCCTGAGCTGACTGAGACAGTGGTGATATTAATGAATGTGATTTTTGGTAGTGTATCATAAAATAAGAGTGTGGAGGGGTCCCTGGGCTTACAAGTGTAGTAACTGCTGATGAAGCCTACCTTGTGGGTTCACCTTCTCTTCGTTCTGTCACCTTGGCTCCTTCAGAGTCACTTGGGTGACACCTCACACTGACTATCACAGCCTTCCAGGACTGGCCTGAGTCCAGGACACAAATTCATCTCCTATGCTCCCCAAAGTATGAGGTCTAGGGTTCTGATGTGGTATTAATCTCTTAGAATCTTCACTCTGCATGAGCCCGTGACAGTGTATACATCAAGGAAGGACACCTTTCTCATGCTCTGAAGCAGATGCCCTGCTTCTCAGGTGGACTTTGGTGAAAACAGCTGCTCTTTCTTCTTCCCGAAGTGTTCTCCTAAACCCTCAGTCAGGAGCTCATGCAACGGATCATGGAGAAGTTCTGGTTTTCTATATTCTTTTCTTCTCTGGTGTTGACACCAAACAAAACCCAAACCAACTAAATATAACACAAGAAAGCATCATGTCAAACGAATGCCCCTGGCTCCTCCTGCCGGTTGGTCAGACTAGCCCAGCCCTGTCCAAATGGCAGTTGAAGTTCCGACTGGATACCTTGCCATTGTAATCTTTTTACTGAATGGATGTTGAGATGCAAATAGAAAATAAACTTCATTTTTCCTGTCACTAACCTTTTTATTCGGACTGTAGGATAGTCCTCTCCTTGCCCCTAGATGACTCTCCGATGTGCCTCAGAGTTTTATTCAATTACACTTCGTTAATAAAGAGCTCAAATAAAACTCCAGAGAACAGTCTCACTTCAGTCATTAAAACGTCTAGACCAGAGTAATAATCAAATTCAAAGATTGAAAATTAATGCTTCTTTCTGCCTGGCTCCAGTGTGAAAGTGTTTCTCATTCTGGATTCAGCTGTCTCTCTCTCTCTCTCTCTCTCTCTCTCTCTAACTCTGTCTCTGTCTCTGTCATTGCTCTTGGCTCAGGTCAATAGCATAAGATGCTCTTGACCTTCTATTTTGCCCAGATAAATCAGATATTAATCAAAGCTGATCTTTTGTCAGTGGCAGAGCCTGAAGCTGGTTCACATGTGAAAATATTTCTCTAAGTTTGGTACATTCTCCAGTCAAGTCAAGAGCCCTGCCCCGTTCCCCTTCCTCTATGATTCCGCTCAGTTTTCCACCATCCATTAACCAAAAGGTATTTTCTGCCACCATAGGACTCCAGGGTCCTGCTCTGGTATCTTCAGCACCAGCAAATGACAGTTGATAAATATTTCGAATATCACCACCTTATCAAACCATATCTGTGAACTTCCAGAGACATGGGTCAAGCTCCTTGGTGGTCCCCTGAAGCTCCCCGTGGTTGGCTGCCCTCACACTTCACTCTTCATTGGCAACCCTAACCAAACTGACGTCCTCAGTCTCCCCATCAGGATCCACGGTGCTGTCCGACGTCTGTCAGCTCCAGCTTGTCACATGATCCATGAATGATGCAGCTGCTCACTTTTAAAGGGCAACACTTGGTGGCTACTTTTTGTTCTAAGTTTTTGGGTTCAGCTGAATCAATAAATGTCTCATTTTTAATCATCAATCACATTCTGCTTGGTATGAGCACAAATCCTTCAAGAAAATTTGTCATTAGTAACTGTGGTTTTTTTTTTGTTTTTTTTTTTTTTTTAGAGAGAGAGAGCATGCAGGGAGGGACAAAGGAGAATGAGAGACAGAATCTCAAGCAGGCTCCATGCCCAGTGTGGAGCCTGATAGGAGACTATATCTCATGACCCTGAGATCATGACCTGAGCTGAAATCAAGAGTCAGTCGCTTAACTGACTGAGCCACCCAGGTGCCCCAGTAACTGCATTTCTGACTGGAAGTAATACTAGCTACTAATATGTAGGACTATTTAGAAGGTATAGAAGGGGTTTTTGAGGGGCCAGGAAAATTATCACATGACTAAGGAACAACTTTGCAATAATTTAGAATAATTTTGGAGTCTCCGTGAATGTCTGTTTTCATGACTAATTATATATATAATTACATTTATACATAATATATGTAATATTGATTATATATGTGTGTACAAGTGTCTGTGCACACATAATATTTTGGCATTCAATTTGGATCATTAAAATACATAGAGAAGTGATGGCTTATTTTACTGAGAGCACAAAACATCAAAGAGAAGATCTGTGGGTGGTGACAGGAAGTAGAAAGCTTATTTACTGGAAAATCAGCCAAAGGAAAAAAATAGTGAAAATAAAGCAAACTGTAGACTTCAAATGTAAGACTTCAAATTAATTTTTCAGATGTAAATAAGATGGTTAAAAATTGTTCTGTCTAATGGGCTTAAGATGGCATTATTTTGAATCATCATTATTATCCCGATTCAGTATTTTCTTCCCCTAGCTTCTTCATTCCATCTCCACTCCCATAGTCTTCTCACTGAAGTTGTTGGGCATCATGCTGTAATTTATATTCACTTATTTAAAATAAAAGCCTTACCACATGAAGCAGTAGAAGAAAAATGAGTTGTATTATGCTTTTGAGAGTGCCAAATGCCCGATCAGCATAAAGAGAAGGAACTAATTGTTGCCTTAATGTATTTTGAGACATTAGTAGGTCAAGGAGTAAGACAGGGAGATAATTCAGAACAGAGAACCTAATAAGGTTGCTAATGTATCTCAAAGGAGCTCAAGAAGAATGTGATGTGTTTTGAAAATATTGATGAGTTTTTACTGAGGGTCCTTGCAAGTCTGCGGTCCTGTCTTCTATGATCTAGTGCCTCTCCCTAATGAAAGAATAATCCGACATTGCTAATGCAGTGAATGCTGCCTGCTTAATGTCCCACTGATTTTCCTGTCCAGTGAAATGGAGAACTACCTTTAGACTCAGCTTCTCATGCATTTTGGTTATTTAAAATATATATGCTTTTACGTCTCTCTTATCAGGGGTAACTTTGTAAGCCTTTTGAATACAAAGATAATTAGAGAAATCAAGAAATAATGACAGGTTAATACAAATATATCAGGGCTATATCACAAGACAGACATTACAAAAGGACTCAAATTTTAATTTTCCCTCCACATTTTGTATATAGATAACCCTAGAGTAGAAATGGTGGAGGTGGAGAAATACTTAAAAAAAAAATGCGCTACCTTATACTTAAAAAGGTTATTGCTATTTAATTAAAAGATTATAAATGAAGTTAAATGGCTCATTACATTTTTTCAATGCTAGAATTACGAATTACCTCAATTATGCGTATATTTTGCAGTTGATACTTTGGTTCTTTGTATTCCAGAGTTCTGAAGAAATACTGGTGACAATTGAGACTTAGGATCATGTTTAAGTGAGGCTAGCTAAAAACAGAAACCAAGCCTCATGAGAATATTCTAGAAGTTTATAAGGGAAATATGTATTTTTGAAACCAAAAAGATGTTTAATCATGTCTCCATTATGAGCATCTTAGTTTGGGCTCTGGACTATCAGAACAGTTTAAGAAGCCAATAGTTCTACCATTATTTCAGAGATCAAAAGGGGCAAGCCAAGAGCTTCCCTTGTACAAGTGCAGAAAACAAGACCTAGGGAAGCATGCTTTTTTCTGTGTGAGATGGGTATAGCAATGGCACCACATCTGTTGATGAAGCATTTCTGTGCCTTCTTTCCTTGTATGATCATTTGATTATTTAAGTGCCCACATATTCATTGACCATTCATTCACATGCTCCTAGAAGGAACATTTCAGAAGCCACAATAAATTACATTTTAAGCATCACATTTCTGCATACAGATTGGATTATAGAACAACTTTTTGGATCCTTTTCATTTTTTATTGCATTTATGACTTTTATGATCAGTCCCCACATATACAAGAAGTGGATGTGGGTGGAGTGTGAGGAGATTCAGTGAACACTTGTTAAACATTCCTATAAAAGACATTGGCATAAAAAGGGTTGAAGGCACAGGGAGGAACAGCTTTTAAAAATATTCATTGAAGTCTCTTGTCAATCAAAGACATTGAGATTGCTAGTAGACTTGCTCTCTGGGAGGTCCATCACATAAAAATCCTCATCTTTCTAATAATTCCAGAGTTCACCTGCACAGCCCTCATGATGGACCTCCAGCTTGTACTCTCATGGTTTCCTCATTCTGCTCTTTACCTCCCTAGTTACTTACTTCGTGTCTGTCTTTTCTCCTACGTCTTTCTTTTCCCAGGACTGATTTTTTTTTTATAGACTCTCTGCTATTCCTTTCCAGTCTGCATTTTAAAACCCAATTTCAGATATGAAACACATCCCACCATTCCTGATAGCTACTTCCTCAAATACTCCTTTCATTCTCTACAAGGTAACTGACATTTTCTGTCTCCATTTAAGTCTTTCTCCTCCCCTCCCCCTCCCCAGTAGAATTCAATCTAAGAAATGCCACCTTATAGTCACTGTTGACCTTGTTCTCTCCTAACCTTCTTATGGTTTCCTAGAAAGCATTTTTTTTTTTTTTTGGAGGGGGCAGTGAGAAAAAAAAAAAAGCAGAAAGCATATCATGCTAAAAATTTGTATAACTTAGTGTATATACGCATCATTGATTCAAAAGTTGATAGAAAGTCAAACCTTTGTACTTCTAGGCATTGACCCAATTGACCTGAGGACTTATACCCACACGAAAGCCTGTATACCTGAATGTTCATAGGTGTTCTATTCATAATTGCCCAAATCTGGAAGCAATCAGTATGTCTTTCAAAAGGTAAATGGAGAAACAAATGGTGGTATATCCATACAGTGGAATATTATTCACCAATGAAAAAATGCACTATCAAGCCATGTGAAGACACAGGTGAATCTTCAATGGATAGAGTAAGTGAAAGAAGCCAGTGTTAGAATGCTATGCACTTTATGATTCCAGTTATATGAGGTTCTGGAAGAGGAAACACTGTAAAATAGAAGCCAAACCAGTGATTGCCAAGGAAGCATGATTCTGTTGTTTGAGTCTTGACATGACTGCAGCCTTGTGAGAGACCATGAGCCTGGGGACCCAGCCAAATGGCGCCACTGTGTCTGACCCACAGAAACTGTGAGATAACAAATGTTTGCTGTTTTAAAACGCTAAACTTGGGGGCAATTTGTTAGGCAGCATTATATAATCTTGTCATAGATATTTTATATAATATTAAAACCAAGTCACCAGAAACAAAACAAAACAAAAAACCAAGTCACCGGGTGAGGTTCTGCTTTTATTTATTTTTATTTTTTAAAGAGAGAGAGAGAGAGCAAGCAGGGAGGGGCAGAGGGAAAGGGAGAGAGATGTGGAGCCTGAAACAGGGCTCAATCTCACGACTCTGAGATCATGACCCGAGATGAAATTAAGAGCCAGACACTTAACCAACTGAGCCACCCACGTGCCCAGAACTTCTGCTTTTAAATAAAAGGGATGATATTGAATGTTGTGAAAATACTTTTGTCCTGCATCAATACATGTTAACAGAGTTATCTCTGTAAATAGGAATTTACACACAAAGAATATGCTTTCTGCTTTTTCAGAATAATACTACTTTTCTATCTGTACTATATTTCAAAGAGAGTTCCCTAACATATGAGTTGTTCTATTGTATTTGCATGTGTTTTTCCCTCAAATTGGTGCTGACTCCCCAATCATTAAAGGAAGAAAAAAAAGATGTGCCCTTAAAATGAAATGGGGCTAAATAAATGTTTGCTTCTGTCTTCTGATTACGTCTAGATGTGTTTACATTTTAGCTCTACAAGAGGAACAGGTTTGTTTCACAGGATGCTAAGGAATAGAAAAGAGGAGGGGGTGGTTCTAGATAAAGAAGTAAAGAACAGATTGAGGGTTAATGGAGGGTTGGTGGGGGATGGGCTAGATGTGTCACGGGCATTAAGAAGGGCACTTGCTGTGTTGAACACTGGGTGTTATATGTAAGTGATAAATCACTGAATTCTACTCCTACCAACATTACACTATATGTTAATTAACTAGAATTTAAATAAAAAATCTGAAGAAAAATAAAGTAAAAGAGTGTTATTTAAACCAGAGAGGGGAAATAAAAATCTCGTAAAGTCGAAGTTAAAAACATCAGGCCATAATTTGTCTGCTTCCTCACTCAAATAATGTTCAAAACTTCTTCCTCTATTGGGCTCTCCTTTCTATACAAATATGGCCCATTTCCTATACAGATATTTTCTTTTGCTAATGTTCCCTCACATGCACAGATCAATCTTCACACCTTCTCACACTCATTTTGCCTTTTTTGGCATGTGTTCTGTTTGCCTGCCATATGTAACCATCCCTGCAACATTTCCAGACCCAATTTGAAGTTTGAAAAATATCCTTCTCTGTATTTTGCATTTCTATGCCTTTGAAATTTGGCATAAGTTTTCTCTATCAAAATCTGACTGATCTCCTTTTTTTCTTTTTTTTTAAAGCTAGTTAATTTCAAAGAAGTATTTCCTCCTACTTTTATCATTTTTGGCCCAACTCTGAGTTCAGAGAACACAAAAATGCAGCAGTGTGTCAGAAATCTTTCTGTTGTAGTGTGAAGGCAATCCTGTTAGATAGATGGTATCTTCATGGGACAACTGGATTAGATCAGAAAGTTCTCATCTAAGCTTTTCAGCTGATTCTTTGTGTGTGAACCTTCCTTGGCTCCAGAAAGATATTGTAACCAGTGACCCTTTACTATTACAAGAATGAAGTTCTGTCACATGGGTGATTTGATTTAGTTTGTAATTAATAGAATGGTCCTTGGAGTGATTGCCTCAAACTGAAAGTTTGCTTCCTAATTTATCTGATGACTCTCTGTGGACCCAAGAAAACTATCCTGTCCCAATTTATTATCACCCACCATGTCCCAGACTAGGGCAATGGCTTATGTCGTTATTGCAGTTGAATCTTCTTTGTCCACCTCTATACCTTCTTCATTTTCTAAGATTTAGGTCAAGTATTGTTTCTTTTACAGGTCCCTCTATTTACACCCACATGGATCTCCTTTTCTAATCTCTTGAAGCCGTAATTGTTTTTCTCATTTTAGCTCTTAATTATAGACTCTTACACAGCCTGGAATACTGTTCCTTCTCTCCTTTGCCTGACATACACATTCTTGTTATCAAACACTCATGGTAAGCATCACCTCCTCCTTGAAGTCATCCTTGAGCACTCCCCCCTTCTACCACACAAGGAAGTAAGTGTCCCCTTGACATCACTCCCATAGCATCATCTGTATAAGAATAGAGCACGTATCCCTCTGTTTGATAATAGAGTTGCCGTCTCTGCCTCTCTAGTGCAGAGCGAGCTCCTGCCTAGTAGGCAGATAATCACGTTCAACTCTGCCTCACCAACACCTAACCCTGGGTCTGGACAAGTAAAGAAGTTCAATATATATTTGATGAAATAATAATTGAATGAACACACAAAATAAATTAATGAACATGTAAGGGAGGGGATTATTGCCCTGTTGTGTATATCCAATAATTACCAATGCATATAAATGAACTCATTACATGTACAATTACTCAACTAATTATGTACATGAACTAATCAATCATGTGTATCAACTTAGGACCATCAAATCAATTAATAATATGTATCAATTAATGATTATGTGCACGTTTATTTCTTGCTGAATAAATCAAGGAGAAAAAAATGTGTATAAGATGCATATATAAACTCTCCTATTTAACTAAGGGGATTTTGTTTCATTCCCTGGTAGAGACTGGATGGATGATTGTGTCCCTTAAAAATTCACATTTTGAAATCTAATCCTCAATATGATGGCATTTAGAGGAAGGCCTTTGGTAGCACCCTCACGAATGGTATTAGTGCCCTTATAAAGGGCACCCCAGAAAGCTCTCTAGTTCCTTCGATCACATGAGGACACAGTGAAAAATCAGCTGTCTCTGAACCAGGAAGTGGGATCTCATCAGATACCGAATCTGCCAGCCCTTTGATCTTGGACTTCCCACCCCCTAAAACTGTGAGAAATAAGTTTCGGTTATTAATAACCATCCAGTCTGTGGTATTTTTCTTACAGTAGCCCTAATGGATAAAGGCTTTCATATTTTGCATATTTTTAACAAAATAATTTTTATTAGAAATATAGTTTACTCAACACTAAGAAAATTAGGAAATAAAGAAGAAAAGAAGCAAGAAATTATTGGGAGGAAAAGTACTGATAAACTCAGTGCTTTGCCTGGTGTATTCCCTTCACACATTTTTCATGTGGTTATAATCATGCTTTACCATGCGGCGTGCCATCATTAGAATGGCTGCATTATTCTCCATATAACAGGCTGTCACATTTTAACTTACTGAAATCCACCAGCCAGAGACCCCAACATGTCCGAGTGAAGCAAAATAAGGCTAACCTTAGGCTGCTGCAATGAGGGAGAGGTCTCTCCAGAGGAACTGTACAGATCTCAGTGGGAGGATTTTGGCAAGGTCTACTAAAGGATGTGGGCTTATGTAGGGTGATTCTAAGCAGGGCTTAAAGAAGAGGAGGTCATTCTGAATTGGATACTGTCAGAATTCAGGGGCAGCTCAGGGATTGGCTATCTTGGCAATTATTATTATTTTTTGAAAGATTTTATTTATTTATCTGACAGAGAATGCATGCTCCATAGAGAGAGCGGGGGGGGGGGCGGACAGAGGGAGAAGCAGACTCCTTGCTGAGCAGGGAACCTGACACAGCTCTATCTTAGGACCCTGAGATCATGACCTGAGCTGAAATCAAGAGTCAGCCGCTTATTCAATTGAGCCACCCAGGCGCCCCTATGATAGCCTTGTTCTAACTGCCTGCTGCCAGGGCTGATTTTCACTTTCTGAAAATATTTATTGTTGGACACTTAGTTTTTCCACTTTTTCAATTCTATGATGAGATATGCTGAACACCATTTTGTATATATAGCAACTTTTCTTTTTTTGGAATAGCCTCCCAGAGATGTCTATTAGTATCAATTTGTAGTCATTTTTCTTTTGATCTCTCTCTATTACCACTATTTTCCTGCCAAATTGCCATATACCAGTTTGAATGACCAACAATAATCTATGATACTGTATCTCCCTCATTATTGTGAGTTGCACACTTTGTTTTGTTTTTTTAAAGATTTTATTCGAGACAGAGAGGGAGACCACAAGCGGGGAGAAGGGCAAGGAGAGGGAGAAGTAGACTCCCTGCTGAGCTGGGAGCCTGACTCAGGGCTCGATCCCAGGACCCTGAGATCATGACCTGAGCTGAAGGCAGACAGTTAACTGACTGAGCCACCCAGGCGTGCCATGAGTTGCACACTTTAAACATGACTTCTCTAATAGGCAAAAATGGAATATAAATTTTAACTTATTTGAGTTTCTATAATTATTTGTGAGATTGGATTTATTTGACATGTGTCTTTATGGGTTGCCATTTACTTTTTCAAATTATCTGTTCATGTTCTTTGTTAATTAGTCCATTGAGACTTCATTTTTCCTACTGAACCTATATTATCTCTTCAAATAATAAGCTGAAAATGATTTTTATAGTCTAGTATAAAAATAATTTTTAGCAAATCAAAATTATATATAGTTCATTGATCAATATTCTTCCTTTGAACTTTGTACCATGCACTTCTGATTTTCATACATCTTTTCATCCTTCCAAATTTTGATTCGACTATCAAATTGAACCCTTCAATCTACCCCAAATTATTTTGAAAATGGTGAAACATGCATCCCTAAAATATTATCTACTTAATTTCCCACCATGCATCATGTTCATTTTCCCATACAGAATAGCACCTTTAGGCAGATTTTCATACATGTGTTGAGACTAAAACTAAATAGTTGATATTTTTAGAAATGGTATGGTAGTAGGCAAAATACTTATGTAATTTCTTCCGGACAAAAATTCCAACTATTGGCAGAAATCACAATAGATACTGTAAATGGATGGATGAATGAATGAATACCAAAAAAGGGGATATAAACATGCAATGAGACACTAAGGCAAAATTTTTGAGTTGCATGCTCCTTTATAAAATTAGTGCCTTTCAATTCCCAAAATGAGACAACTGTGTTTTGCTTTAAGCTGCTAAATTTGTGGTCATTTGGTTTCCAGCAATGAAGAATGTATTAGTTTTCTGTTTTCCCAAGTATTTTTCATTGGAACACCATTTGAAAAACCAAAGATATTTCCTGAAAGGAGGACAAGCTTCAGTGATGTATGTATTTGAATTTTTATTTTATGCAATCTCGGTTTAAGTCAGCATGGTAAAATTCTAGACACCAAGTGTATTTTCAAAAATACTTACTGAATGCCATAATCCACGAGTAAATAAGAATCTTTAAATGTTAGTATTTCAGCTCATTGTCCTTCCCAAAATGGACTTAAAAAATTAACTGAATATAAGTAGAAGAAACTCCTAAAATGACTTAGACTCTATTCCCCTTTATCAGTTATTTTGTACTGCCTTTTATATTTAATTGTAACTTCAGGTAAAAAAACAAATGTACCCAATAAAGTATGTATTTTAAATTGCTGTCCAGATTTTATTTTAAATATTTTAATAATTATTGTTAAGTATTGATGCACTTGGAGTATGTATTATTTTAAATATTGAGACCTAATGTCCTTGAATGTACATTCTAACACAGTTGCATAGTTTATACATATAAATGTAATTTTATATCTGAAGCATATATATTCTTATATATATATTTAACATTTATGCCTTCAGAACATGTTCTATAAAATATATATTTAACATCTATACCTTCAGAAACATAAACGATTTATATCCTCTGCGTTTGAAGGCTAAACCTCACCAGAATTCCTAGCTCTGCATATGATGCCGTTTATTCACTTACGACGATCAATCATGTCCCACAGTAGCAACTGCAGCCATTATGTTGCCCAGTATTTTCCCTGTAATTATTTTTCAAGTCATTTCCAGGGCACTTCATAAAATATTTTTAATGCCACTCTCTGGAAACAGAAATAAATTAATTCCATTTTCAAGGCTTTAAGAAATGTCTCTTTATTTTAGGTCGAAGTTCATTTTGTGTCACTACCTTTGCTAGAGGCATACAATGTAGCATTTTTTTGTTGTTGTTGTTTGAAGATAAGGATTTCATTGTTGCGATCTAGGAAAAAAGTGCTTTGTAACAGTGAAGTCTTTTTTTTTTTTGGCTTGGGAGGGGGGCAAAAAGCAACCTTCCCATCCCTTCTCCATATGCTTTAACTTTTACGTCTGTTTTGCCATCTATTCCATTAACATTATGATTAATGAAAGTCTCCAGAATTTTAAATGCCTTGCAAAGGAGCCAACTCCTTCCCTTTGGAGGCTACATTGGAAATAAATAACAATAAAAACAGGGTGATCCAAGCTTCTGAAGTCTTTAAAGACACTATCCCTGTGGTCTTTGTGGCACTTCTGTGGAAAAGAGGACAGCATTTCACATTTCTGGCATTGCTAATGACAACACAGCAACTGAAAGCAAGCATGAATTTCTGGGAGTAGCATTAGGATACAGGGCTCCCGCTGAGCTCACCAGATCCTTGCTCTGCACAGCTGCCTTCTCAGCTGGGGGGTTTAAATCAGCACAGTGAGAAAAGATAGAAATGACCATGATGCATCTTCCACACTAGGAGAGAAAGGTAATGTTCAATTAACGCTTCAGTTTTCTGTTTTCCGACGGATTTATTTCTGTCTTTTTTGGGGGTATGTTTTGCTTTGGATCTTTTTTTGTTGGTGGTGTTCCTTTTCATTTCACGGAATAAAATGCTTAAACTAAAAATATCTTCGTGCTTGCAGTTATGGGAGAAGGATTCTGAACTTCTCGTGGCTTTGTTGAAATCAATGAAAGAGAGAAATTACAGGGCTTTTAAAAAGTGTGTATACATGCACACCTACAGGGTATTAATGTGTGGTCATGTTCACTTAGCTGTGCTTCTGTGTGACAGTAAAACCAACACAATGGGAAGAGTAGAGCCTGTTTTAAAAGTGTTTCAATAAATGCAACATCTGATTTGTTGAGAACACCTACATTTTCTGTCCTGTGTAGAATGGAGTTTACCATGGTGTTTGTTAATGGGAGTCTGCTTTCAGGCTGGTTTGAGTACTAACAAGAACAACAATAAAAAGAGTTAATTTCAACAAAACAATGCTTTTCATCTTCCAGCAATAAAGAAATTTATTATCTTCATTCATACTTGTTACAAATTGTGTTGACAATTGCATACATAGAAATTAACAAACATGAGTTTGTAGAATCCTGTTCTCCATACAGTTACTTTGTTCTATGTTCTTATAGACAAGCCCACAAGGGTGCTTAGTTGTACTCTTTATTTGTCTGTGAGAGCAGTTTATTTTTTTCAAGCCCAGAAAGATAGGAGAAAGCAAGCTATGTGATATGTGTACATGTGTGGGCAGATGTGAGTATATGCTTAAATGACCTTGGTCTTATGAGTTTCTTCTCTGATTTTCATTAGCCTTCTGGTTGGAAAGATCAACACCTTTGAGCCTGAGTAATATTCTTAAGAATGAAGTTCAGAGGTTGAGTGCTCATTGGGAACATGTCAATTTAGTTTTATTTTAAGGCTTGAACCCAAATATTGATTGTTAGCACTTTAGTAGTCACTCACTATTAAATCTGGTCAGCAATTCATTTTATAAACATTACGTGCCAGGCACCGGGCTTGGCAACAAAAAGATAAGCATGTGGTTCTCACTCTCAAGACATTTATAGCCTAATCCTTTTGATCAAGGAACTATTTTCTGAAGAAGGAGCTATTATTTAACTATATTGCTGTACAACTCATGTTGGAAGAGAATTTTGCAAAATCTATTGAATTTCACCTCAAAGTAGAATAACATGGGTAAATGATATACAGAGGATTAATTTTTACCTACTGAGGCAACAACTATTTATTGAATCACAGCATTGTACCAGGCACTGTTGTAAACACAGGGAGAAAGCAGCAAACAAAACAGAGCCTTTACCATGGAGCTTACATTCTTTCAGGGACCAAGGATTAAGAGGTAGCTTAAACTTTCACGTTTGTTTTCAGAAAAGTAAAGAGGCAAGTGTGACCCAGAAACTGAAATTACTGACTTAATACTGTAACAATTCATCTGGCCTACTTGGTTCTCATATGGGACTAAGATGACCCAAAGGAAAAGAAAGAACTTCTACAAATGTTAGTATGCACCTTCAGAATACTTGGCAATGACTTTAAAAATCAAGCAACAAATTGTTTGTTGTTATATTGTTCTTCTAAATTCTGTGTTAAGAAGGCTGTGTAAAAGTCATTTTACATTATTCACACAATGTAGTGATTTTAACTTCCTGATGCTTCTGAATGATTAAGTTTCTTAACAATAGTTTCCCTGGTGTTTTCTCTTGACCCATGGACTGGCAAAATATACAGGTTTTTAATGTCCACTGAAATTGCTGTATCCTCTCGTTGACCCGCTTTGGTTACTAGTGCCACAGTTCACTGAGCATTCTTCCGGATTCCATCATGGAAGGCATTTGGAAAGCATTTATATCCACTCTCTTTCTCATTTTGGATGAGAAATCTCATTTAAGATTGTAGTGGAATAAATTTCCCCTACTTTCTTTGTTGATATCTTTCTTGGTATCTATCTTTGTCTCTTTCCTGATTTCTATCTCATGTGTATCTATATCATCTATCTATCTATCTATCTATCTATCTATCTATCTATCTATATCTATCTATCTATCTATCTATCTATCTATCTATCTATCTATCTATCATCTGTCCATCTATCTATCATCTATCGATCTAAAAATAGGCATCTGATCTTTTTTATCTCATACTCAGGTATTTCAAATACATTTCTCCATTATCTCTGTTATAACAGTTGGAAAAATGAAGTTCTTACAGTTCCAGAGTCCCTTACCATGAGAGTGGCCATATTGTTTAGTTCTGGACATTGAGACATGAGCACCGACTTGCAAAGAGGTTTATGAAGGAGTTCATTTACCTGATATAAAGGAAAGGCATATCTGGCATGGCTCCTTCTCCCTTTCTTGAAGGCAGAATGGGATGCTGAGAGCATGTGTTATTCTTTTGTGACCAGGAGGAGGCAGATATGAGGAAATACCAAGAGAATTTCAGGTATGCTAGTCCTGCCATGCTAAAACAACCATGGCTAAAACAATGCCAGCTATCTCCCTCAAGACTCCTTGTCATGTCAGAAAAATAAACCAATATCTATTAAGTCATTCTTAATGGTGTTTTCTGTTATTTTTAGTAGAAGCCTTCCTAACTGATACCGCATGCATAAATAATTTAATAGAGAGTGTTAAGGTCGAGCATTGTGCTATAAAATAGAACACTTAACAATAAAGGCAAAATGCAATTCTCATCTTCAAGAATTTTATAGGAGCATTTTATGTAGTAAGAAAATAGGAGTCAGAAGACTTTCTGATATTCATCCAAGGTCTGAGACCAATTTGCATAGGCATTTTTTTTTAACTGTTTCTTGGTGTTCATTTTCTCTTATGTAAAATAAGGGATTGCATTATTTCTAAGGTTCTGGATGCCTAAATTACTAACTTCATTAAAATAAAATGTATTTTGAATCTCTGGATTTATAACATTACCTGTTGAATGATATTTTCAAATTTGTATTCCTTGGATACTTAGGCATGAAAGAAGTTGTACTTTTACTGTTCATACTTAGGATTCTGTACATTTTACATTGAAAAAACAGGTCTCTGGGAATTTACATTTGATTAGCCATTATCCACTCTCTATAAATCTGATTTATTTAGTTATTTACCTACTGAAATTAGCATCAAAGATATTTGGAAGCATCTTTTAGGATAATTATTACCAGCACAACTCTACACAACCTCATTAATTTCCCCCCTTTTTGTGAGGACAAAACACACAAAATAATTCCACTAATATGAAGGTATGTCTGACACACAAGGTCTTCTAAACTTTTTGTGCCACAACTATGCAATTGGATGAAATAGACATTAAAAAGTTTCATTGATTACAAGAAAAATGTTTTCAAATTGCTTTGGGGAGGCATAAAGCATAACAAATAAAATGCTACCATGCCATTTAAAAGAATATATGAGCAATGTGGATTAAGGTGAATTGATCATAAATGACATTAATTTCAAGGTCTATTTTATTTTTCCATTTCATCGTATAATAATATGGGGTTATGGAGCTGATCAAATTTCAATTACTCTCACCAGGCTTTTTTTTTTTTTTTTTTTTTTTTTTTTTTTTTTTTTAGCTATGATAGGTTGATGTTTAACTCTGATTTGTAATTTTGTAGATATTGGAAATCAAGATGTGCAAAGAAGCTGCTACTGGAAATAGAGACTAGGTAAAACAGAGACCACACAGAAAGCAGAGAAGTGATAGCAAGCAAAAGGCTTTAAATATAGAAAATGAAAGAAAGAATACATGAATGAAAGTAAAAAGGAAAGATGTGTTTTCATTACCGTGTGTGTGCATGTGTGTGTGTGTGTGTGCGTGCATGCACAGGCAGGCATGTGGGATAATTAGGGAAGGAGAATGAAAATGCATCAATATAGAGGTCATGTCTTTTTCATGAGATGAGGAAACTATTGCCAGATGATTATCACCACCTCTTGTTTTCCAGAGTAACATGTAGCCCATGAACCAGATAGCCGATTTGGTACTTAAAAATGAGGGGTTCTCGCTTTCTTTGAAGCCATATAGCATCTCTGGGTTGTAGTCGAGTATCAGACAAACGGAGATGCCTTTTCTCACATGCTGGAAGCAGTCACCCCTGTTGCCAAGGAAACATCCTTAGGAGGCAAGGGTCACCTTTGGAGACAATTGGAAGACTTCAAAAGCAGATCAATAGAGAAACACCAAGACCTGAACATCCTTGCTAATGTTGTCTCCTATTTTAAATGTCATTTGCAGCAAACACTTGCTTATGTGATTACTAGGTACTGGGAAGTAAGAAGGCAAAATGGAATGTGTAGTAAGTCTAGCCCAGTATTTCTAAGCTGCGCTCTTGGAAGCCTGGATTTTGGGGAGAGATGTTGTAAGAGGGGGAATGAGCAGGATCAACAGCCAAAATGAGGGACAGACATCCAAGTTGGAAGAGAGGAGCTGTATGTGACACTTCATTCGAAGAAAAGGTTCAACTCGTTAAAGAAATACAGAGTCTTTACTCATACAAGCACACATGATTATACATTGTCTAAATTGGTGAAATTTTCATTTTAATTTCTGAAAATGTTTTGTCACATATTCGGTTTGGGCAGTTTTTGTGTCAGTGATGCACAATTCCACTCATTCATTCATTTGCTGGTTCTTTTGCCAACTATTTATGATTTCACACTAGGAGCCAGGTGCTTCTCTGGAGGTGAGAACTGAATAGCACACAGTCCCTACATTGACAGTTTGGGGACCTCTATCTGGTGAAGAAGGTGGACGTAGAAATAATGGAAGCACTTGCAGTGGGAACAGAGAGGGATCCTTGTAATTCCTCCTGGGAACAGGAGGAAAGGCTTTTGGGGAGAGAAAATGCTTTGTTTTAGCCTTGAAGAATAGATAAGCATTGAGCAGGGAGCCCAGCACTAAAGGACATTCTAAGCAGAGAAACAGCAAATGCAAAGGGCAGAGATGGGAAAGGCTGATTTCACTAGCTTTCTGTTGATCAAAGATCAGGATGTATTTGGGAGTGTGGACATGAGGTTCAAAAAGGAAAATGGGTCTGGATCAGAGAAAGTCCTTATAGAGTATAAAAGCCTTTATACCTTAATGTTAGTTTTCCAGATTTTTCCTTTTTAACTTTAGGGATAGCTAATGGGATTGCTTAACCCTAAAATAAATAGAGCTCTAACTAGGTTGGTATTATTTTCTCACCCATTTTGCAATCCCATTATTTACAAATACCTCTGTGCTTTCAGATGGCTTAAGGGATGGGAACTTCTGTGACTGTTTATTTTCTAAAGCAAGAATTGTGAAATCCAGGGTTAGACCCTCTTGCTATTAGAACTCACAATAATATCTGATTTATGAAACTACAAATAATTGAATTTTCCAGTAAGAAGATGACCTCCACTTTCAAAGTAACTAACAGAATTAAGCTGTCGGTAGCAATCATTTCTTAAAATCACAGATCTTTCTTTTTGTTAAAAAATTCAAAGGCGACAAATGCAGAGAGCTCTTTTGATTACTAACGTGTTAATGTTTCACACTGAAATGTACCTCGTTAAGACTGCCTTTATGAGGGACAAGAATGCAACTTTGTGTATAAGAAAATTTGGAGGGTGGGGATGTTTGAGAGCTAAAGCTTTTTGGCATCATTTAGGTTAGCCACCTGTTCTAGCCGCATTTGCTGAATAAATTAGATGCTCTGGGGGGAGTGTATGCAGCTGATTGGTCTGCCCTGTTACCAAGGCAACCATTTTTCTCTCTGCTCTATGACTCTGAAAGGGTTCATAACCCATTAGTGCTCCTCTGAGCAGGAACAAGAGGAAAAAAAATTTTTTTCTTGCTTTTCTTTCTTTCTTCAATTTCTTTTATAAATTTCTGGTCAAGACGATGGGATTAGTGGAATTTAACAGATACTCTTACTATATTGTTTATTCAAGCAGTACATTTTCCAGATGTTTGAAAAACTTAGGTCCAAACCTAAAGGCACATAAATAACAGCTAAAAGGCAGGATGCTAATGATAACTAATTAAAAAAAAATTGAAAATGTTTTCGATCTCAGGTGGAGTTCACCTAAGGTAATATATGTAAAAACAAGCTCTCTGAATTTAGTCCAAAAGGCAGTGAAAGAAAAGCCATTTCCCCAAAATTATTCCAGCTATTATTTCTGTCAGGGTTTTCTCACTTTGCAGAGGTGACGAGACGTGAAAGAGAAACAATTGAGCGAAGGTTTTATCAGATTCATCAGGCCTGAATTCCGGGAAGTCAGTGATCATTTTCTGAATGACAAAGGGCTGCGGAGCTGGGCGGGGGGGAGGTACGGCTGACCCCAAACCGTGGTAATGCCAGGAAATGAACGCAGGTTTTCACCCACAAGTCACATGTAGACCTCAGCCTATTTGTTTTCTTCTATTCTGTAATCCATATTTATCTTTCCTCTCCAACTCGGTGCGCTGCCCCTTTGCTTTCTAAATCTTCATGCGTTAAGAAACAAAACAAGAACGGGAGGCCTCCCCAATCAGAGAAATTCCTCCCCCACCTACCCTGTAGCAGGAATGCTACATTTTATCCCATTTGCTTCATTCCTTCTGTCAACTCAGTGATGTCATCGATCCTGTCTTGCAACTGAGTGGATTACGTAATTCGCCGAAGGTGGCCGAGTGGGCACTCATTCTGATTCTAGCTCATTCTAAAGCCATGCTTTTCCACCATACTCTGGTGTCTCCGAAGTTCTGCAGTAAACTAACAGGACACGTCCTTTCTGAACACTGAAATCTTGGGGTAAAAAACAAGTGGAATATTAAAACATTTAAATGAAGCCTCTTGGAGGGCTTGTTCTTTTACTTTGGGTTTTTTCACTCGTAGAATGCAACTCCAGGCTTTGCCTCCTTTACTACAGTGCTAAAGATTTTGTACATATTTATTAAGAGGGAAGGCTTCATCATACATAGCAATTCCTTTGACGCTTCTTTTTATTATCGTTCTATAAATACTAGAGAAACTGGTTAAAATTGCACTTTACATGCTTATCTTGCTGTTACTATCTTATTTGTCGTTCTTTTTTTTTTTTTTTAAAGATTTTATTTATTTATTCGACAGAGATAGAGACAGCCAGCGAGAGAGGGAACACAAGCAGGGGGAGTGGGAGAGGAAGAAGCAGGCTCATAGTGGAGGAGCCTGATGTGGGGCTTGATCCCGTAATGCCGGGATCACGCCCTGAGCTGAAGGCAGACGCTTAACCGCTGTGCCACCCAGGCGCCCCTTATTTGTCGTTCTTGCCAATGAGGACTGCTAGGATCTCTGGGAGAAATTAGGCTCATGTTTTGATCTTGGACAAACCTAATGCAATTTAACTTATTCCAGTTTTTGATTTTCTACAGACTTTGATTCTGCATCCTGAGATTTCAAAGCTGGAGCTGATATTTTCAAAGGAACAGTTCTTTAATAGCCACAGGGACATCTTAAGGTGGGACCACACCATGAATAGGACGTTTTTAAAAGGTAAGTGCTCAGTGTCCAATAAAGCAGTGCAAATATTTTACTTGGTGTGAAGGCAAAGTATCCTTTGTTAGGCATATCGTGACTGATCCCTGCTGTGGCTAAAGATTAGCAAACACTTCACTAGATGGTCATAAATAAGCAAGAAGAGCACAAAGATATTTTCCTAGAATGGGGAGATTTGGCAAAAGAGGAAAATGCTTACTCTAATTTGCCACAAACAAGATGGATTTGCTTCTTTGCCTCCTATTTCTAGCATCAATTTAATGTTTGAAAGTTTCTCTGAAGACTAAGACCATTATTTACAATCTGAAAAAGAATGTCTATTTGCATTTTCAGAAATACCTTTATTTAAATATATTGCTTTTGCTGTTCTCTTGGAATGTTATCTAGATTAGATTAAAATGCTTTTTTTTTTTTGCTCCAAATCGTATGTTAATGTCCCAGTTCATTCAACAGGCTTTCAGCAACCACTTATGTTCTCCCCTGTGGCAGATATTCTCTTAAGTGCTGGGGACCCAGACAGGAACCTGCAGTCTCTCTCCTTCATGAATTAAGCTCTGTGTTGCGGGGGACATCTACAAGACCATCGGTAGGGTGAAGACTGTCATAGAGTAATGAACTGGTCGGTTGAGGGACATATTAGAGTGTTTCTAAACATAGACATTCTTCCAGCACCTTCTCACTCTTCATCCTGATTCACCCTCAGTGTCTCCTGTGCTGACCACCATCATGTCCCTTCCCGTTTTCACCCCAACATTTGGATGTGTCCCAGAGTGTATCTTCGTGGTTATAACCTTGGTTTTTCTCAATTCTGTTTTTCCTTTCTTACTGTGTTATGCAAATCAATTTGAACCCGGCTCTTCTGGAATGATTTAACTGTAATGATTGTATGGTTACTTCTCTCACTAGGATTATCCTGGCACAATTATTCCAACATTGCACTTTAATTACTTACCTGCTGGAAAGCAAGCTTCTAAACTGTTGACCTATCCATTGACTTCCAGCGGGGGTGTGTAGGAAACATGTCTTCCTTAGGGATCCTCTCAAAGGGAAGTGCAGGCCCTGTAGCTTCGCCTAACACACACCCTGTTCTTAATCAGATGCCTCTCTTCCCTGGTATCTGCCCATTTCTGCTGAGTGTTTTTGTAACATGGAAATCAAATTGCATGATGCCAACTAGAGGCCACAACACCACCCAGGAGAGCAGCTAGCTTATCGTCATGAAACACAGCTGGCATGTTCCACTAACACTGGAGATCAACATATTCCTTGGGATCAAGGTTCATTTTGTTATTTTCAATCTAAATTTCAAGCATAAGACATCATTTTGAACATATTATTCTCAAACTTATTTTGTTCCCAAATAATTTGGAGAACACTGCGTGTATTCCGCTCACAAAGGAAATTTAGTAACATAGCCTGGACAGTCCAAACCAAACCTCCAAAAGGAAGGAAACAATGGTTGTTCTAGGGAGATCAAAAGCAGCAACTCAACAGACTGTTGCCGTGATGCAGCTCCACTCACGTGGCTGCTTGTCTCTGCTTGTCCCTGTTCCACCTTATAAATTCCTAAGGGAGAGGATTTGGGTCCAGCGGGGGTCATACGCCTTCCACACTTGACTCAATCAACCACGGCCAGAGAAACTGGTAGAACTGATTACTGCGGGATAATTCCAAGGGCCCCAGCCCCCCCAACCCTCACCCCCAGCCCGTGTTCTGCAATTACACTTGTTTCTTCCTTATTTTCCTTGAAAGAACGCAGTTTCCAATAAAAGTGCCTTGCCAGCCCTGACGGTCAATTTGTTGTCTCAAGTCTCAATTACTAGCCAAGGTCTATTTTCTAAATCTTATTTCTTCTTTCTTTGAACTGTCTTGACCACGAATTAACCTCTTCTAGTTTGTTCTTTCCTTCCTTTATTTCCTTATCGGCATATTGCTTTGCCATGAGCTTCCTTAGATTTCACTAATCTTGATTTTTCTTGAAAATAATTCTGGCTGTCTACTTGATTATGTCATCTCAGGCTTCTGAAACAATTACTCTCTTGATACAGAATCATGTCCGTATTGAGCACTCGTGGTTAGCTTTCTAGCAGCTCTGGAGTGGATCCTTGGTAAGTTCAATCTTGACAGTAGATGACGTGAAAAAATGTATGGAATCATTGGAAGAACAGTACTTTTAGGGGACTTTAAGGGCACAGTGTATGGCTGGATATAAAGGTAGTTGAGTCTGAAAAGGTAAGAAAAGGTTATGACAAATTTGAGGTCAATAATTATCCCATGAAGAATTTAAATGGGGGAGGGGTGGGGGGTAATATATTTATATATTTACTTTGGTTTAGGAGTCTGTGGGCCATGTAATTGGAAATGTCGAAGGAACAGATGTGTTTGTGGGATAGGAGCTCAGGAAAAAGATCTGCATCTGGGTTCTAAAGTCAGTAGACAAAGCTAGTGAAGAGTACATGAAACTGAGTATGACATAAATTATTCAGGAACGGTGCAAAAAGATAACAAGAAGGTTAAGAAGAAAACTCTAGGAAATACTTATTTTCACAGGATGAAAACAAAAAAGGAACCAGTGAAGAGTCTAAGAAGAAATTCACAGACACTGTAGTTAACTTTTAACTATCCAGGAGAGAGGGATGAATTGAAGGTTATGGAAGAAAGGATTTCTGGAAAAAAAAAGTATGATTAACAGCATCAAAAGTTACAGAGAGACCAAGTAGAGTAAGACCTAATTCCCCCCACTCTCTGATTGCTGGTTCTTAACTGACATAGCACTTGAGATTGCTGACCTTTTTCTTGTTCCTGAACTCTGATAACCACAGACTACTCAAGTCTGTTAACTTAAGAGTTAAAAAAACAGAATTGAGTCATTGTTTTGGTTTTTTTTTTTAGTGATCAAATACTATATTTTTATTGAAAAATTTCAGAAAATACAGAAATATGAAATAAAAGAAATAAATCTACAAACATGTCCAGAAGAATATAAAGTATCCCAAGGTGCAGTGCCTTGCCCAGTGATAATTATTGCTAACGTTTTGTTGTATGTTCTTAAATATTTAATTTCATACTCTCTGGAGACTTTTCTCTGTGTGTATATATATTTTTTAATGAAATTTTACTATGCATGTTATTCTTTGTCAGCGTAACTTGATCACAAAAAGTGTTATTTACTTTTTTTCATCTACACAAGAGTCTCAAATTACCAACATGCTTTCAATGGTTATCTGGGATTTTGTTTTCCTCTTTTAATTTATATACCTAATTTCCTCCTGAAGAACACTGGGATATTTCCAATTTTTAACATAATATATAAAACCAAGATGGGTAGAGGTCTACAGATATCTTCAGACATTTGCTGATTACTTTCATAGGATGCATTTTCCAGAAATGGAATTTCTGGCCAAAGGTATGAGCATTAACATTTTGATGGATCTTGTCAAACTTCCACTGATAGCTTAAGAAGTTATTATTATTTTTGTTCCTGAACTGCTGCCAACAGTGGATTTAATACAGTCTTTTAAACAGTGTTTGTTAGTTTGATAAGTTATCAGAATCTGAACTATTCATCGCTTGCTCTCCAGGTCTTGATCCATATCTAGGGCTCTTTGTGACTGCTCATGAATCTGGTGTTACAACAATAAAGACTTTATTATCTCTCTAAGACTCCATTATCTCTCTAAAGAAAATTTTCTTATTACTTAAAAAGTTGTTTAAGCCTTACTGTTTAGGTTTTTACAGTAGTCATTCCCTGACAGCTGCTGGTTGGACCTTCTTCTTGAAGAGATACCTCCACTGCTATAACCTTTTGCTAGCATATCCTTGAGGATATGAAATTTTCTAAAATTCTATTTCCTCTTCTATTCTTGCCCTCTGTCTACTTTTCCCAGAAAATCTACTTCTTCTCTTTTAAATACGCCAATATCATTTACCTTTGTACTGCCTTTTTTATCTTCAATAGGTAAGCCATGCATGTTTTGTCAGAACAGAATAGAAAAATGATTCCACAACCAGGACAACTAAAGCAAAAGATCCTTCTGAAATGATGGTGATGGAGTGCAAATCAATTCAAAGGTGTACTTTGTGGACAAGGTGTGTGACCAGATTCTATGGCTTCACTTCCAGCCTCCAAAGATTAACTAACACATGGGACTTGATTTCTTTTTGAATCACACTGACCGGCATTTTGTTGAGAGAACCCATACAATACAGGCAAAGTTTCTGTTCCATGTAACTTCTGATATAGAGACTTCTGTGCCATAAATTAAACTGTGTAACATTGACTGGCATTCCTCAGGGGCAAATGACATCATAAGGAATGGGTGGGCCACTTCCAAGACTTGCATTTTTCATGGTTTCTACCTTCTCATTCCACAGCTGCTGACACCTGGCACCCTCTCTAGATCCAGCATTTAATCAGACAGATACCTTTGCAATCATTACTCTCATTTCTTCCCTAGAATGTGAGCTATTTAAGGTCACAAAATCTTTGTAAATGATCTTCATATTTCTCACATTCCCAAAGGACTTATTCAGGATTCAAGAGCTACTGAATGAATTAACTTTTAACTGTGAGTCATGCTTCTAAGGAGAAATGCCGACTTATCAAAGGCATAACACATTTCTGTGCTTTTTTTTTTCATTTTATTGCCATTGGGTATATTCAGGCTACTTCTATTTCTTATACCTCAAAGCTTCCCCAAACAACACAGAAGGAATAAATGACAACCCCTGGCAGTGATTCCTGGGGTGTAAGTCCATTTTACACCCCAGAAAGTTGGTGCTGCTCTGAATGCATCTGGTATCTGGTGAGGCAGAGGTGTCTTTTTTCCTTTTATCTTGGGAGTGTTCTGGTTCTTTGTCATGGCCTCACCATACCATGATGCTGATGCACTCCTTTGTTTCAAAGGTTTGGTCTCTTCTCCCGTTTGGAGGCAAATAGACTTTTCTTTGTAATATTGTCTAGGGATGTCATAAAAAGCACTGCAATAATTTATATAATTTACATTACTTGGAAAACACCCTTAATACCACCTTAAATAATCTGAGTTTAGAACCATTTTCAAAAGAAGAGGGTCAACATGAGTTCTGAGCTTATGACTATGTCATCATCTTTGAACCAAGTCTACTGAAGGGATTCATTCACTTTGGTGTCCAGGACTATGAGCAGGGGGGAAAAAAAATGAGGGCTGAGTTTATTTTTCTCTTCATGCTTTTGATAATACAACCTTTGCTGGAATATTTGTATTTGTAATAATTTCCTTGTCTTGTATCAAATAACAATTGTGGATTGATACTGACTTTTTTCATCTTGATTCTGGAATTCCAGGCAAGGACTGAAAATAACAAGTCATGAAATTTGATCTATAGAAAGCCTATTATTTCATAAAAATGAGAGAGATTAGATACATAGAGAAAAAAATATTTTTTTTCTGGACAAAATGGAGCATTTTGAATGTATAATCTTGCCGCTGGTTTATGTGAGTGGTTCCCAGACCTGTCTGCACATTAGAAACTCCTGAGGAGCAATAATAATAATAATAATAGCAACAACATGATAAATAACAAAGGCTATGGTCCAGCCCAAATATTCTGATTCAAAATTAGGGTTTGTATCTGGACACTGATATTTTTAAAACCTTTAAGTGATTCTAATATGCAGCCTGATGAAAACCGCTGGTCTATGTAGTAATACCCCCACTATATTCTGATATCATCTTTTAGTATTTCTACTATAATTCTGTCATAGTTTTTTAGTCGCCTACACCATTTGTGACATTGCATCCCTCAAACCTCCTTTATGCTAAAATAAGAAAATTGCTTTTTATGAAGTAGAAACTTTATTGTTGCTCTATATTTTCTCTCCTAGTAGGTTGTCAAGAGGTGGAATGACCATCACTCAAGTATGTGGGGAATGAAAAGACTTCTTTGGTTTCTCTGGTTTTATCAGGGCTTTGTACAAATGTCCTCAGGCACTGTGAAGCCTACCCCTGATCTGCTAACAAATAGATATAGTCTTGTTCAGGAGACGCCAAGCCCATGATCTGCTTTCCGTCAGCTACAAACAACTCTAATCCCTTACTGAGAGGAGTTTCTGACCCAATGCTGTTGCAAATAAGTCACCTCTTGTGTTATCCAGTCACTGTTTGCTTCTCAGCCACCTTTGGCCTGTGGGTCTTCAGGAAGTCCACATGATATTTCCACTCCGTAAAAATGAGGGAGAGAGATGATGGGGTCTTTCCAAGACACCCTTTTCACTTTCAGCTCAATGAACAATGATCTAGGTAAATACTTCAGTCAGCGGCCCACTGAACATTATTCAGACCTAATAGTAAGAACAATAGTCTTCATCTCTTCTGGAATTTTCATCAATCAATCAGTTAATTAATTAATCTATTTATTTATTTTTACTTATGTTTACCAGTTTATTGTATAACAAAGGCTATAATAAAAAATACAGATAGTTTCATTTGCAGCAGCTAATTATGGCCAAGCCATATTGTTATGAAGGGCTTTGGACTCTTAGTATGTGTGTGCACATACAGTAAGTCATTTAAAAATACAAAACCGACATCTAAGGCCTGGCTTTGGCTGTCATAGGAATTACCCACTTTTATGTGGTCTTTAGAAGTTTCCTGTCTCATCAGGGAGCTAAGACAGGTAGGCAGAAGCAGAAAATCTAAGGTCACAAATCAGTAAGATTGGTACACACTAAATCCTGGTACTTGGGGGGAATCTTTTTCACTATTATGAGATGTAGAGAATACTGAGTGAATGAAAAAGCCCTCCCCCCACCACACCTTGTCTAGCACTCATTCTTGCCCATTGCAATCACTGTAACCAGAAGATCCTTTCAGTTATTTTTTGAGATAATCGTAGATTCGCCTGTAGTTGTAAGACATAAGGCAGAGCGATCCCATATACCAGTTATCCAATTCCCGCGAATGGTAATTTACAAAACTTGCAAAACTATAGTACAATATCAGAACCAAGATATAACCACGTGCTTCTTTTCCTTACTTGCTCCTCCCCTGCCCCTAACCCCCAGTAGCCACTAATCTGTTTTCATTTCCATAATTCTGTCATGTTAATCAAGTTATGTAAATGGAATCATACAATACGCAACCTTTTGAGATTGGCTTTTTCCACTTAGCATAATTTCCTTGAGATTCACCCAAGTTATTACACGTATCAATAGTTCATTTCTTGTTATTGCTGAATAGTACTCCACGGCATTTCATGGTAGGGGTGGACCATAGTTTGTTTAACTGTTCACTCTTTGAGGTCCATTTGTGCTGTCTTCAGTTTTTGGTTATCTCAAATACATCTTCAATGACTGTTCATGTACAGGTTTTTGTATGAAGCTAAACTTCCATTTCTCTGGGATTAAATGCCCAAAAGCACAATTGTTGAACCGCATGGTAATTGCACAGATAATCTCTTATAAATGCATGTAGACCTTGACACCAGGGTCTGAAGTATCTAGAGTCTGCTGTTCTTGCTCTCCTAATCTAAAACCTTTCCCTTTCCCTGACTCTCCCCTCCAGACACATGGACATTGTTTTAGTTTCTTAATATGCCATGTTTTTCAGCCCACCACAGATGCCCTTTGAGAACAGCAGAAAACCTTTAGTATCAGTAAAATGCCAATGAAATAGTTGGTTTGCAACTGAGTTGGACTCAATGGCTTCTTTTCCCCCATTACCCAGCTCGTAAGCCCCATGCTCTTCATATTAAACCCAACTCTCTTAAAACCTACTATTTTTTTATCCATAATAAAGCTCATAACACCCATGTTCACAGGGATATATCCTTCCCTCACCTCCACCACTGCATCTCATGGGATAACATGTCCTAATGGTTCCTCTTTTTATCAAGTCAACATGTACTGTTGACTTAATCTGATTTAGTGGTTATTTATTTGGATGGCTCAATTCTATTTCCTTGGTGGTAAGAGTTAGTTTTTATACAAGTTGATAATTTAGTTCTATATTGACATGAACTAATTTTACTAGTATGGGGAAATCTGACCAATAGTGAAATGATGGATTGTTTTTAAACAAAAATACCTGGCTAATTGGATGGTCTTTAGAATCAGGACAAATAGAATAAAGTTTAAAATTATGAAATGAAGAGGAGATTTATTAGCTTTCAGTATGTGGTCCTGAATGTGGTCTTATGTAGTATCACAAAAACTGAGCCAATGCCAAATTTGTGTGGAGGCATATAAATAAACAAGTAAGTAGTAAATAAGTATATAAGTAAATAAATAAAAAATAACACAACTGTGTTCTCTGTTCCTCTGTATCAATGATCATGCTGAATATTTTCTTCACATCTATTTGGACTATTTCCTAAATATTAATATTGAACAAAATATAAACTAATAATTTTTAAAAGTATATAGTTTGCAAACGTTACTCTTTAAGCTTTAGATCTTAACTTTTTTGTTCTTCAATTTTTAGTTTACCTCATATCCTTCCTGATTTCTGCATTAAAAAGAGATTAGAAGTAATCACAACGTTCTTTTCATTCCAAGAATTAGGTAAAGGGTCTCAGAGATATCTGTAAGTGGGAAAAGTTAAACAGTGATATATTTGACTTTCATTTAAGACTGCAAACTGATATAATGGAAGAAAAAGTCACATTGAAGAAATTTACAAAAGAACTTATGGTGAGAATTCTTTGCATTGATAACTGTAAATCTTAAAAGGCTCATTCTTCTCATAGGATCAAACTCAACAGAAATAAGACTTTCTGGGGCACCTGGGTGGCTCAGTTGGTTAAGTGTCAGACTCTTGATTTCAGCTCAGGTCTTGGTCTCAGGGTCATGAGTTCAAGTCCTGCATTGGGCTCCATGCTGGGCATGGAGCCTATTTAAAAAAAAAAAAAAAGGAAATAAAATTTCTATGACATTGAAATTATCTTAGGTAGGATATTTAGTTTTTATTTTGTAATGCATAAGACCTCTAAAACAAGCTCCACTGGTGACGCTGATGGATCTAAAGTAAACGTGATTAGTTTTAGAAAAGGGCAGTGAGAAAGAAAGAAATGTAATCTGTAAGTAATAGATAAGTTAGTATGCTTCACAGGGAACCTAATTTTCTGTACATTAAGATACAGAATCATAATTTCATTTATGTGCCTTGCTGAATTTCCAAAGCACTGACACTGGATTGCCAAATGAACAAAAATGCGCGTATCAGTATAATGGATCTGAAGCTTAGTAGTGCTAATAAACACACTGAAATAAAGATTTCTTGCAACCAGTAGAGGCAATCAGTTCTCAGAATCTACTGCTTTAGAAATATCATTAAACTATTCCTGCTGTTTTCCATTCATTTATTTATTCATTCATTAAATTATGCATTCATTTAACAAGTACTTATCAGGTACCTAGCAGGTACCCAACACTGTGCTGAGTTTGGAGATGCATTAATGAGCAAAAAGCAGATAGGTTTCAAGCAAAAAGTCTGGTAGTAGAGTCTGACATTCAGATATAGTAATAAATATGTCCTTTCAGGTTGGTGTAAGTGCTTAGGAGGAAAGGAATTTGGCTTTTTGTAGTTATATAAACCAAACAAAAGACTTGATTCAGGCTGGGAGATTCAGGAAGGTTTCTTGAGGAAGTAAAACTTTAGTTTAGATCTGAAGGCTAAATTGGAGTTGATAAAGGGGGAGGAGGAGTGGATCAGAAGGAGCATGCCAGGTAGAGGAACAGCATATGCAAAATCCAAGTTGGGAGGATGTCACACCTAAGACATGAGAGAAGGCAATTGTGTGATTACAGTGTTGAGACAGAATAGAAAGTCCTGGGGTTGGGGGTGGAAATGTATTCAGGGTCAGGGCCAAGCATTACAAACCATTTCAATAATTTCTGCAAACAAGAGCCATTTTTCTTATTGCAAGCTAGTATCAACATTACATCCTGGCACAGGTAGTTTATACTGGAACCAAGGCAACTAACAAATATAATGTAAAATTTGGGAAACATAAAACATAAAATATAGTGTGAAATACCCCATGGAATAATAAATACGTTTCCAATACCATACCCCATGATTATTTTCACCTAATGAAAAATTGGGGGATTTGGAAGATGATATAGGATCTCTGTATCAGAAAGGCTTCTGGCTATGAGAAACAGAACTCCTGATTAACAGGGGCTTAAACCATATTGACATATATTTATCTAACAAGAAATCTAGAAAAAAAATCTAGAAATCACCAAGTACACAGGATCTTTTTATTCTTTTTCTTTGTCACACTTAATGTCTTGGCCCCCCATGGTTATGAGATATCTGAGGTATCTGAGATATCTCCAGTAATTAAAAAAAAAAAGTCCTTATCGGGACAGAAACAAAGAGGAAGAGGGAGTACAAACAATTTATCATTTCATACCCATCACTTTTATCAGGGAACCAAAACACATTTTTAGCAAATCCAAAGCAGTCCTCCACTTCCGTTTTGTTGGCAAACATAAAATCATGTCGCTACTCTGTGAAAATGAGAATTTGGCTCTTCTCAGATCTTCATGGGGAGGCCAGAAGGGGAGAGAAGTGGGGGAGTGCTGCTTTCTTATTCAATCAACAGTGCAAGTACATAAAGAGATTGGGTTATGAGACTACTTACCTTGGAAACCAAGAAAAGCATAACTTATTTTGGACATAGTTATCTACTAGGCTTCTGTTTATCTAGCTGGGGTTTTGTGAGTGTTCAACCATGATTTCTTGATTTTCTGTTAATTTTATGACTACAGAGAAAAAACTGATGTTGGATCATATGGTCATAGGTTGGATCACATGGATGACTGCCCTAGAACTGCCCTGTGTATCTCATATCTAGTTAATGTTTGGATCACATTCGCACCAATGGTACATCTTTGATAGCCATCAGCAAGCGGAAAAAAAAAAAAAAAGACTAGACCACGAAAGTTCACCATGTTTTCCCAGAAGTGAAGGCCAAGTGATGTCATGAAGCACTACGCAAAGAATGGTTTCACATGAGTTAAGTAGAGAAAAGTGGTAGGTGAATTGAATTAGCAGATGGCCATGGTAGCATAAGCTTGCCAAGTGCTTTTGAAACCATGATGTGGTAGTAGTACATTATTCGAATTTCCAATGTTAAATTTCAGCACAACAAGATGATTCACCACACTAAAACATTAATTTTAATTTTATTGGCTTTATAGTTTGGTTCATATTGAATTTGTAAATTTGTTTCTATAACTAAGTCTTCTGAACATAAGATGTTTATACCTAGTTTTATATTTATACACATTTACAAGTATAGTCAAAGTACAGCAAATCAACAGCGGGTATGTAGGTTAATAAGTTTTCCTTTAAAATGTTTCTGTTCGGATTTTAGAAACATTATATTAGAGAACTCTTCAATTTAATCATGAAAAACTCTGAAATCATCCTAGTATGCCCCAGTGTCAAGAATAACTGCTCATTTCTATTTTTGATCTATCCTACCCTTTGCTAGTCTACATTTTTAAGAAGCAATCGCTACATTCTTTCTGTGCGTTTTAGGTTTGTCCTGGGGATTTCATACTCCAATCCAAGTAACAGCCAGATCAAAAAGCATTAAAATGCCCCTGAGTAATGTCTACTGGAGTTCTTCATTCACCGTACAAAATGAACTCTTTACCTAGGATTTTAAAGTTGGTAGTATTTAATTTGCTGAGGAAAAAGCAGGAGTGTTTGTGCAGGAAAAACAAAACAAAACAAAAACACTTGTAAAGAAAATTTGATAAAGAAGCTTTAATCAATATTTAATGGCTAGATCCAAACAGAACATTTGCTTTGTGCTCAGGGTACAATGCAAGCCTACCTTCATGGAACAGCACAGCCAGAAGAACCGTCATTTATATGAAGAGCATCAAGCCGTCTCTAAAATCTCAAGAGCTGAAGGGCCCTACTATTGCCATTTCATAAGCTACTAGAAACATGAGAGTTAGGACCCGGATGTCCTAAAAGAATCTGGGTCTTTTTTCCTTATGTCATATAATTTTTTAAAATAAAACTGGCTGTTTGGTGGGGGGAGTGAAAGTACAGATATTACAAATTGTTTCACTACACCACTGCTACTGATTGTTATATGAGTGAATACTTAACACTATACTCATAAATTACAGGAAAAGCTATTAAACAGATTAATCTGAAGCGTACCTTTAGGGAAACTGATACACTAACAAGCAATCTTTGCAAGCTTTTCAGGAAAAATGCATCCATCCTTTAAAATCAAGGAAACAGTATTACCGACCACAGCTGCTTTGGAGCCTCTTATAAAAATCTCTAAAGTTATTTCCACAAAATATTGTATCAGGAAATATTCAGTTAAAAGAACAGGACACTGAGAAATGTGTGGCTTTTAATTAAAAAAAGTACGACAGCATACATTACAGATTATTATGTAAAATAAAATAACAAAGGCCCTGAGCAGTTTGAAAGCTTCATATGAAAGTGCTAGTTCTGTACAACAATTAAAAAAAAAAAAAAAGAAACTGGGACATAATCAGAGAATTTAATTAGAGACTGGATAAAAAAAAATCAATGCTAATTTTGAGCAAAGCTTTTTTGCAAGTGGCCTTTGGAGTTAGCTGATGTGTCTTGGCAATCATTTGTGGTGGTTGTGTTCAGGTTGGGAGGCCCATTCATTCTCAGTCATCACCACAAAATGCCGAATTATGAAGCACATTGATCTTGACCTAGATAAAGATCACACGGAAAATGTCTGCCATTGGAAATGAGGGGTTCAGCTTTAAAACACGAGATTTGCTCAAGGACTCCTTACTCGGGAGTGCCGCAGCGGCCGAGCCATTTTCCTCTTTCCGGAGCAATCTGTATGTGTACCTGTCGGCCATATTTTCTTTTATCAGAAGCTGTTGCTAGGGCAACCACCTCCTTTGTACAGGCCTAGGAGAGCTGCTTCTTTTTGGAAACAGACTCTGGGCTGCTTGCCAGATTTTCAATTCTCAAGTTCAGGACTCTACTGTAGCTTACTTAACTCTGTGATTGGTCTGAGAAAATACACAGTGCCAAAAGCTTTTTAATTTTTTATCCCGCAAAGGAAGCAGAAACGATCACGTGACTGAAATCTACAGAACTCCACTGCAGGGACGAAAGCTATAGGACCGAGCAGGAAAGTAAAGATTGTCTTAAAAGAAATAATTAAAAGGAAGACAAACGTTACTGCTTTTCAGAACACTGGGGATCAGAAGGGTTATGATTTAAGTCCAGTTCCCAGTTTTCTGATTTCAATCCCACGCAGGGGGAGAATTGGGTCACACTAATAAGAGGCAGTGGGTTTTTAGTATATTTCTTACTGTTTTCTACCAAAATGCAAGATGTGCCATTATTATAAAAGAAAAAAATCAATGCTTCCGAATCCAGGTTCGTTTGAGCAAGCCATATTCCTTAATTGTTTGTGTTTCTCCTGTCCTTACTGCCTTTATTCTAAATCTTACTAGACTTCAAGATTGAGAAGGGGCTTAACAGATCTTCTGACTCTACTACTGATTATCTCATAAAACTATTCATTCCCTTTTTGAGCTCTTATTATTAGAAATTATTTATAAATATATATTATATATGTAATGTGTGTGTATATATATAGGCATAGATATGTGTATTTTTTAAAAGATTTTATTTATTTATTTGTCAGAGAGAGAGTGAGCACAAGCAGGGGGCATGACAGGCACAGGAGAAATAGGCTCCCCACTGAGAAAGCACCCTATTTCTGGACTGGATCCCAGAACCCTGGGATCATAAACCTGAGTGAAGGCAGACACTTAACAGACTGAGCCACCCAGGTGTCCCATGTAATGTATATATTTTGATGAAGTCTGAGTGTCATATTTATCTCTTTGTTCCTCTTCTTTTTTTTTTAGATCTTTTTATTTATTTGACAGAGAGAGAGAGAGAGAGAGAGAGGGAGCACAAGCTGGGGGAGCAGCAGGCAGAGGGGGAGGGAGAAGCAGGCTCCCCGCTGAGCAAGGAGCCCAGCGAGGGGCAGGACCCTGGGATCATGACCTGAGCCAAAGGCAGATGCTTAACCCACTGAGCCACCCAGGCATCCCTCTTTGTTCCTCTTCTGTGCCTTGAAGTCATGTAGGAGAAATCTAGATCTTTGTCCATATTACAGCTCTTTGATAAAACTAAAAATAGCTATTATCCCTCCCGAAGTGTAGCAGCCATGGAAGTGTGCCTTTGAAGAACCTGCTGGAAGAGCTGACCGGGTTGATAGTCCCCTGTGTAGACCCTGGGTTTCACTGGAGCACTGATGAGGGCATCTTTCCCCCAGGCTGCTCCTGCCCAGTGACTGAACACAGCTGCCATACAAGACCCAAGCCATTCCAGCCCTATAGAGGATTTGTTAAGAGCCAAGTTTGGTTTGGTTTGGGGACTTTCCATAGGTCTTGCCAAGACTTTTTTAAGAACTGTACCCTGTTTTGCAGCTCTTGCTATACAATCCTTCCTTTCTTCTGTCCTTCCCAGGTGTCAGTGCTGAGTCACGGTCTTCAGACTATTCCTCCCTACTCCTGGTGTCTCTCTCTTGATCCTTCATAGACAGTTTCCAATAAATGTCTTAGATATCCAATTCCATCTTGACATCTGCTTCTTGGAGGATTTAAATTAACATGCCAGTGTTTTCCTTCTCAGGATCAATAGTCTCAGTTCATCAGTCTCTTTAAGACATATGTAGTGCTCTGCAGATCTCTGTCTTCCAGATGCATTCCAGTTTCTCAAAGTTCCTCTAAGAGCAGCACTGTGTGGAGCAAACCTCCCAGGACTGTCTGAACGGTGCAAACTAGAGCTGACTGATTTTGAGTTCTTGTATTCTGAGCACAGTATTTTTATAAATGCATTTCAGGATGACATAAACATTTTGGGCAGCCATGTCACTCTACTGATGCATAATGAGCTTGTACAAAGTCAGATGAAGACTTTGGATTCAGTTAAATAAAATTCAAGGGTACTTTAGCTATCCAATTTGAGCCCCATGGGAGTTGGCATTCTCTAAGACTCTTGCACATTTAATTTTTAATAGAAAATTCCTGTACCCCTGTCCTATACAGACAATTAACAATCTAGGCATAGGTATGTGTATCTGTTCCAAGTTTATTTTTTTTGATAAATTCAGGTCATCTTGCCATCTATCAAATTAGCTATTCTTTGTACCTCCCACCACCTTGGAATCCATAAGCATGACAACAATATTTAAATCAAAGCTATCATTCAAAATGCACAGCCACGACTGAGAAGAAGCCGTAAAGAATCTCTCTTTACGTTCAATCAATCATTACCTTTGGACAGGGTCATTAATTCACTTACATGTTTGCCCAATTGTATTATCATTCATAGCACATTTCTCCATCTTTTCCAGGAGGATATTATATGAAATTTTCAAATGGATTACATAAATATAGGTAAAGCATACCTGAACACATTTTCTTGGTTTATAGATAAACCATATCAAAATATATGACATATCTTTAACCCACATAGGTGCTCAATATTTTTTAATCCTTTCTCTCCTTAGAGCATAAAATCCATGTTTGATGCTATTCTAGAAATATAAAGGGGATGGGAATGTTTTGTGAATATTTCTCATATTCTAGTCTTAACAGAATTTAGCTTGGTACAATTAGCCATGTAAAGTACTTTAACACTGTATATAATAAGTTTAATTGTACTTTTTTCTCCTCTTGCTACACTCTTTGAAATGAGGTTCTTAAAAGCTGCCTCATTAGAGAATCATGACCAAAAAATTAACTGAGAAGTGAATGAAAATTCTAAGTGCAAGGAAAATTTCCGTAAGCATAGTTAAGGAATATAAGATTCCAAAGGCTCACTTAGGTAGAATGTCTAAAACCTTTTGATGTCTCTCATTTATTCTCGTTAATGTCATTTGGAGGCTTGTGGTGCCAAATTATTTAATGCTCACCAGTATCATGTCCTCCACTGATAATTACACAATACATTGATTGTGGCTTTCTTGCTTCTCCCCTGCCCCTTTCTTAGTAATACAAAGCATTTGTGGTTTTATGTCTCTTCACCTGAATACAGTTTTCCAAACAAAATATTTTTAAAAGAGAATTAATTTGACAACACATTTATTGCATTTATTCTAATACTACCATGGAAGAGTCCATGCTTGGAAAAATCTAGTATTTCCATTATTCTAAGAAGTTTTCATATATATGCAAAAGATAAATCTATAGGTCTCAACTTGACTTTTTCATATGTGTTCTCCATTTTTCTATGGCAAGAGGACAAGGTTGTTTGTTTTTTTATGGTAGAAGGCAGGTTATTCCTTTATGTCATCTAAAAGGCAGCCCCAAGTGTGAAAGAGGAGATTGCTTTCAACCTCTGCTTGAGGTTGTATGTCATAAGGTCGTTTGCTCCCTCTTGAAAAACGTAAATTTTGCCACATTCTGTTTTTGTATACTAAGCTGGAGTTGTGCTTCCTATAAGTTGCTCACAGATTACAAGTATATCTTAAATCTATAGGCTTTAAAGCTATATTGCCTATATCTGATTTTCTTTCATATGACAGCTATTTAAAATTTGAAGACAGAAAGTACTTTATTCCCCAGACATGGTTTTTTAAATCCTTCATAATATTGAACACTTTGTGAATGTAGTCAGATTAATAACATTTGTCCTGAAATAAGTTGTTCCCAAATAAAAACAACTCTCCAGATGTGATCTGATAAAATCATGGGTATGGAATTAATCTTAACATTATCAAATAATTAACATTTTTTATTAAATACACTGCTATTTTTTTCATAATAATTTTTATTATATTATGATAGTCACCATACAGTACATCCCTAGTTTTTGATGTAAAGTTCCATGACTCATTACTTGTGTATAACACCCAGTGCACCATGCAATACGTGTCCTCCTTAATACCCATCACTGGCCTATCCCATTCCCCCACCCCCCTCCCCTCTGAAGCCCTCAGTTTGTTTCCCAGGGTCCATAGTCTCCCATGGACAATCATTCCCCCTTCTGTTTACCCCCCCTTTCTTCTTCCCTTTCTTCTCCTACCAATCTTCCTACTTCTTATGTACCATAAATGAGTGAAACCATATGATAATTGTCTTTCTCTGCTTGACTTATTTCGCTTAGCATTATCTTCTCCAGTCCCGTCCATGTTGCTGCAAATGTTGAGAAATCATTCTTTTTGATGGGTAATATTCCATTGTATATATGGACCACTTCTTCTTAATCCAGTCATCTGTTGAGGGCATCTTGGCTCCTTCAACAATTTCGTTATTGTGGAGAATGCTGTTATGAACATTGGGGTGCATATGGCCCTTCTCTTCACTACATCTGTATCTTTGGGGTAAATACCCAGTAGTGCAATTGCTGGATCATAGGGTACCTCAATTTTTAACTTTTTAAGGGACCTCCACACTGTTTTCCAGAGTGGCTGTACCAACTTGCATTCCCACCAACAGTGTAAATACACTGCTATTAATACACTACTGGAGAATCTATATAACTTCAATCGATTGTGAAATTTGGCTGCTCTATGATTAAGAAATGTACAATTATAAAGTGTTACAGAATGATAGAACTTGAGTTAGAAAGAATGTTTGACAACAGTTAATGCAACCATGTCATTCTTTTACCTGGAACTCTTTAATGTCTCCCTCTCACTTTCAAGAGGTAGAGCCCAATCTCAACGCTGCAGATTCGTCCACTTTTGTCTCTTTATTACTCATCTCCGGCTCTCCGAGTTTTTGCTTCTGCAATCTGTTACGTATTTCACAAACAGATTTCACTGGGTGCTTTTTTCCCTCATATTCTTTTTGCCATGAATACCCTCTCTAACACGTTTTCTCAGCTAAATATTACCCATTCTTTAAGAGTCTTCACAAACTAACCCTATAAGCTAGACCCGGAGGAGAGCTGTGTCAGTTACCCTGCCTGAGCCAACTCCTCTAACATCATCAGGATGCTATCTTGACTATAAAACCCTAAGCTCACTGCATATCTTTCCGTTATTGCTTTAGGTGTTTATAATGATTATTATCTCTATCAGGAGCACAACACTACCGCTAGCTTTATACCTTCATCACTTCTTTCTTCAACCCGATCCTTGTAAACTCCTCAGATTCGTGTCCTAGTTCCTTTCACGTGTCTCTTCTGGCCATATGGCCATGTGACAAGAGGAGACGCTTGATGAAATATTTGTTGACTAAACGTTTTCACTCCTCGCTAGAAAGGTAATTCTATGTAGAAGAATCACAGCTATATTCAGAAGATACAGTCTGGATTCTAGCATGTTTCACTAAATACCTTGGGAATTGCCTACATTTTAGGAGCCTCAGTTGTCCTATCTGCAAACTACAGCTAAATCATACTTGACCTACCTGAACATAGAAAATTAGACCCAAACTTTATCTGATAGCCACAGAAATGAAACAGACTTCTGGAATAGTAGAAGAGATCTACATTAGTGTTTGGGAGAATTGGATTCTAGGTCCTGAATCCTCCCCTGTGGAGCTGTGCCACTGTAGAAAATATAGCATGTGTTTATGTGTCATTCTACTGCCAGAGACTGGGGGAAACAAGAAAAGCCTTCAGAACGAACAGTACCATTAATCCCACCCATTTTAGTGAGACGTCTGACAAACTGCTCTCCATCACTGTGGACTCATCGATCTTGGACCTACATTACTCCAGTTCTATAACTTACATGAAAAGTGGCAAAGTCCAGGGGTGAGATATGAGAGTTTATAATGGCTCAGAAAGAAATCACTGGAAGAAGGAGCACATATAGAAAAATCAAATTAATTGGTCAAGGAGCCCAACTTCACAGTTCAGTTTCATGATGACATGCTGATCTAAATACAGTTCTTCTCTCCTAAATGCTCTTTTAATCACCAACAAAAGATTACATGTAAGAATGTGAAGAGAATAACATGAGGACATTATACACGGACACGTACTATCACTAGACAGGAAAGTGAAGAATTTCTTGATGACACCAAGTGGATATCACCCATTACTAAACTCAAGGAAAGCAAAGTTACCCTAAAGATGAAGTGTAATATATTTCTTTAGGAGAATAGCCCAAAACTCAAGGTTGAAAGAAGAGGCGACAGGGAGGTCGTGTGGAAGAGTGCAGAGTAACTTCAAGAATTGCCCTATTCCTGGACACACCTGACCGTAGCCTCGAGGGTAAGATGACTCAGCACAGCAATAAAACCCCCAGAAGCTTTCATTTCTACAGTAAATCCTTCCTTATACTCTTACCACTGAAAACTGAAATTCAGGCAGGACACAAACACCCCTAATATCCTATCATCAGAAGATGGAAGCTTGTTTGGTTTAGAAAGTAGACACCAGGAGAAAACTGAAGAATTTTGACAATTCTACTATAGCTAGGAAATGAAAAATGACTTCTCAAAGCATTAGTTCTTGGTTGTCCAATAATAATAATGATAATAATAATAAAAATATTAATAAATTTTAAATAAAACCAACACAGACCAAAAAAAAAAAAATCAAAGGGTTGGTATGGCCAAAAAATATTCCTTTTCAAAAAAATGCATGATAGGTATTATGAAATTTGGTGAATCAATTGACCCTTTTTAAATACTTGTGAGTGCTTAGTCCTTCCCATTTTCAACTGGGTATATTTGATATTTTTCAGCCTGATGCAGGAAAAATGTCTCCTTCTTACCTGCATTTATTTGATTCCTGTTTAAGGATCAGCATCTTATTATTTGTTTATTGGCCAATTCTTTAAATTATCTTTGCTTGTCTTTTCATATTTATTAGAAAGTCTATGCATTGTTTCTTCCTGTTCTTTTCCATTTTTAAAACTAGGACTATCAATAAATTTTTGTATTAATTTGTAGGCATTTTTAATATTTTGTATTACAACTTACTGTCTGTAAACTGCATTGCAAAAATTTCTTCCTTTGCATTTCAATTTTCTTTATGGTGTTTTTCAGGTTGGTTTATGGGAGTATTTGATGTTCGAGCATTGAAATTATTAGGTTCTCAAATGTATCATCTTTTCTCTTAATAGTTTCTGTTTCATGTCATTATAAAAAAGGCCTTTTTATTCTAAAGTTATAAAATTATTCTTTTGTTTTTTACATTTAAATCTTATATATACCCAGAGCATAGCAAGAGAGTGTGTAATATTTTTTAAAAAGTTACTCTAATTACTGTATACAATATACTAGCTCGTCTACTTTTTCACTCACGGATTTAAAGTAAAATCTCTATTGTATCCTGGAATTTCATAAATCTGTGCTCCTGTCTCTGAGCTCTGATCTTGTCTGTTGATTTCTATATATTTTTGTGTACCATTATCCTATGATTTTATTATTGTGTCTTCATAGTATAGTCATTATTTAAACAGTTTCTTATATAACGTCTCAATCACTGTGTGAAGACCTGGGAATATAGCGTGAAGCAAGACAGAAAAGGCCTTTGCTTGGAACTTCGTGTAGAAGAGAGATCATAACGAGCAAAGATGAAATGTAATTACAAATTGTGCTAAGTTCTAGAAAGGAAATAAGATGGAGTGTCTCCAGGCTGGTTGAGACAGGATGCTTTTGGAAGAGGTCAGCTGATTAACAACCTAAATTCCAACTGCAGTCTTAATTCCCCTTTGTCATATAAGCAAACATATCGGCAGGATCCAGTGATGAGGATATGAACATATTTGGGGGCTCATTATTCTGCCTCCAACAGGAGCTCACGTCACAGGTCTGTGTGAATGCATAGCACAGAATGAAAGTACAGGGAATGGATGGGGAAATGTGGTCTTGTTTACCAGGGTAAAGCATTTGGATTTAAACAAGAACCAGCCATGGGAGTGTTTCAAAGGGGACATACCATGATTTGATATAAATTTTCAAATGACTTCTTAAAATCAGCGTTTTTTGCGTATGCTGACCATTTATTATTGCAGGTGAACTTTAGAACAAAAGATAAAAATATTTCCAGGGGCGCCTGGGTGGCACAGCGGTTGAGCGTCTGCCTTCGGCTCAGGGCGTGATCCCGGCGTTTCGGGATCGAGCCCCGCATCAGGCTCCTCTGCTATGAGCCTGCTTCTTCCTCTCCCACTCCCTCTCCTTGTGGTCCCTCTCTCGCTGGCTGTCTCTATCTCTGTCAAATGAATAAATAAAATCTTTTAAAAAAATATTTCCAGAAAATATAGCAGCAATTTTGATTGAACCCATATTGAATATATACAAATATTTGGCAAATTCAGTCTTTATAACATTGTCTTTACACTGTGCAACACCTAGCCTTTTATTCAACCTACTTTTGTGTTTTACCTTATATTTTTACCTTTTGATTGAGTATTTCATGTTAGGTCTAACCTTAGATATTATATAGAGTTTAAAAATATTTTTGATATGATATAATTGATAATTATTACTTAAGTGCTATTGATTTTTGTATATATTTTTAAAAAATCTGGCAACCTTGGGGGCACTTGGGTGGCTCAGGTAGTTAAGCAACAGACTCTTGATTTTCTGCACATGTCATGATCTCAGGGTTGTGAGATCATGTGCAGAGTCCATTTAAGATTCTCTCTCTCCCTCTCTTCTCCCTGCCCCCTGACTCACATGCATGTGTGTACTCTCTCTCTCAAATAAATAAATAAAACAAAATCTTAAAAAAAAAATTGGCAACCTTGTAAAACCTTGCTATTCTAATAAATATTAGAATAATCCACTTAATATTTTTTTGTTTTCCAGGTAGATAGTTTTCCTATAACATTTATTCTTTCATTTCAATATTTATACTTCTAATCTACTTTCTTAACAAACTGCATCAACAAGGGCTTACAGAACATTAATTAATAATAGAAATGATTAGTGTGAGCTATTGATTAGCAATGAAAGCTTAATCTTATTAAATGCCTTATTTTAGCATTGTCTACTAATGAGTAATGCAATGAGTTACATCACTGGATTTCTCAATATTGAAACATTCTTACATTCTTGAATAAATGAACAACTTTTTCCTTAATACAGTATTTTACTACTTCTGTTGGAATTTATGAGCTAATAATTTTAGGATATTAATAAATCATCTGTATTGTCTATATGTACATGATATTGATCTTAGTTTATGCCACCTTTATTATATATTACAGTTATAGCAACTTTATTAAAAATATTTGAAAGGTTTTATGTTTTTCTATGCTATGAAACAGCAACAAAAAAATTCACCTTTTGCTAAAACCTATTTGTAAAGTCTTATGGGTCTGATGTCCTTGTTTTTGATCTATTCAGGCTTTCTAAATCTTTTGTTAGGTAAGATTGGTCATTTGTGTTTTCCAACAAAATATTTGTATTTACAAATTTATTGATATAATGTTGTAATTTATTCTCATACATTTGACCCACTTTGTCACTATGGCTACTTTTGCTCCCCTAATTTCTTTTTCTTGGGAATGTTTGCAAGAAATTTTCAATTTTATTAGTTTTTCTTTTTTAAAAAGCTTGTTTTTATTTATTATATTTGTTCAAAATATTAATGTACTTTTTTTTCATTGTTGCTGTTATCCAACTTCCCCTGGGAGGAAATTTGCTACAGAGCGCATGTGATTGGATAGATTTTTTAATAGAATGAAAGACTCATTCACTATTGGAGAAGAGAGAAAACAAGTCTGCATCCACCATATATTTCATGGCTAAGATTGAATGTTTTAAAATGTCAGCAGTTACATTTTAAAAATTCCATTGATTCTTTTTGATTCATTTGTCGTTGCATCTTGCTCTTGATTTATGGATGCAATATGGTTTTAATTTCCACTGAGAATGCTAACATTCTTTTTACTTTCTTGTATTAACCTTGTTTCATTACAGAAAGGTAATTATCGTCTTTGTTTGAGCTTCTTTTCAGGATATTGAGTGTCCTCCAATGTCACATTATCTGACAAGAGTGCCAGTTCTTGGGATTGATGGTGTGACTCCATGTTTTGCAGCTGACATGGATTTCCCCCATAAAGCACTGAGCTGAGTCCTTGTCACTGTGTCAACAGGAAAATGTGCTTACCTTCTCTCTATTACAAAAACAGTTTGCATTGCTATAGGCATATTTTTTGGCCATACCAATACTTTGGTTTTTTGGTCTGTGTTGGTTTTATTTATTATTATTATCATTATTATTATTGGACAACCAAGAACTAATGCTTTGAGAAGTCATTTTTCATTTCCTGGCTATAGTAGAATTGTCAAAATTCTCCAGTTTTCTCCTGGTGTCTACTTTCTAAACCAAACAAGCTTCCATCTTCTGATGATAGGATATTAGGGGTGTTTGTGTCCTGCCTGAATTTCAGTTTTCAGTGGTAAGAGTATAAGGAAGGATTTACTGTAGAAATGAAAGCTTCTGCGGGTTTTATTGCTGTGCTGAGTCATCTTACCCTGTCTGTGTATTTGGCTGGAAGTTAGCTGGAGAACTATTTATCTTTTCTGCATCTTCAAACACCAATAATCGAAGTCTGCTTTGGCAAAATTCCCACTGTTCTTAGTGGTCAGCCCACACCATGTCCAGGCATGGTGTCGATGCTACGGTCAGGTGTGTCCAGGAATAGGGCAATTCTTGAAGTTACTCTGCACTCTTCCACATGACCTCCCTGTCGCCTCTTCTTTCAACCTTGAGTTTTGGGCCATTCTCCTAAAAAATATATTACACTTCATCTTTAGGGTAACTTTGCTTTCCTTGAGTTTAGTAATGGGTGATATCCACTTGGTGTCATCAAGAAATTCTTCACTTTCCTGTCTAGTGATAGTACGTGTCCGTGTATAATGTCCTCATGTTATTCTCTTCACATTCTTACATGTAATCTTTTGTTGGTGATTAAAAGAGCATTTAGGAGAGAAGAACTGTATTTAGATCAGCATGTCATCATGAAACTGAACTGTGAAGTTGGGCTCCTTGACCAATTAATTTGATTTTTCTATATGTGCTCCTTCTTCCAGTGATTTCTTTCTGAGCCATTATAAACTCTCATATCTCACCCCTGGACTTTGCCACTTTTCATGTAAGTTATAGAACTGGAGT